>NC_048299.1:56332418-56583523 GCF_013100865.1 Trachemys scripta elegans | reverse complement strand
GCCGCACTCATTTCGACTTTATACAACCTGTTTCTCAAATCCGAATTATCTAAATTCGGATTAATCCCGTAGTGTAGACATACCCTTGGTGTAAAACCTATATCAGCATAGCTATGTCAGTTAAGGGTGTGAAAAAAAAAAACAACACCCGCTACAGCCATAGCTCTGCTGACAAAACTTCAAGTGTAGACACAGCTAGGCAGCCAGAAGAGGGCTTCTGTCAGCATAGCTAACTTTGGGAGGGGGGTGTTCCTTCACCAGCAGAAAAACTCCTTCTGTCAGTGTACACTGTGCCTAGATGAGGGGGCTATGCTGGCAGAAGCTTTATCGTGTGGAGATAGTCATAGTCGTCAAGCAGTTTTGTAGTGCAACGGTAGTATAACGTATTTTTGTCTTGCTTTTGAGGGCAGAAAAAAAACAAAACATATTAGGGACCACACTTTAACCTTGTTAAATGCACAGGATAAAACATAGCTCCCTAACCTAAGAATACATATATTTCTCCTCCACCTTGCCACCGTCCAGACAAGTAAGCACAGATTCTCAATGGTGTTCTAACATGGTTAAATCTGTGGTATAGACAGGGCCTTGGCAAAACGCATGTGGCTCTTGTTCCAAAATCAGATAGGGAGAGTGGTATCTGTCCAAAATTGGAAGAAGATTTTAACAATTTTCTTTCCTATTTGGCCATTAAGGCACTTAGGGCCATACACTGTCACCACTGATTTCAATGAGGCTACTTGTGGAGTAAGGTGCTACTCAGTGAGAGTCAGGTTACGAACATCTGGCCTTTTCGTAGTGACCTACTGTGGCTGTGCCAAGGTCTAGGGAGAATCCACGTTCTGGAGAATCTCACATGATTCTGTTGGATTTCCAATGTTTTTATCTCACACCACTGTAATCATAGAATCATAGACTATTAGGGTTGGAAGAGACCTCAGGAGGCCACCTAGTCCAATCCCCTGCTCAAAGCAGGACTAACACCAACTAAATCATCCCAGCCAAGGCTTTGTCAAGCCGGGCCATAAAAACCTGTATGGATGGAGATTCCACCACCTCCCTAGGTAACCTATTCCAGTGCTTCACTACCCTCCTAGTGAAATAGTGTTTCCTAATATCCAACCCAGACGTCCCCCACTGCAACTTGAGACCACTGCTTCTTGTTCTGTCATCTGCCACCACTGAGAACAGCCGAGCTCCATCCCCTTTGGAACTCCCCCCTTCAGGTAGTTGAAGGCTGCTATCAAATCCTCCCTCGCTCTTCTCTTCTCCAGACTAAATAACCTCAGTTCCCTCAGCCTCTCCTTGTAAGTCATGTGCTCCAGCCCCCTAATCATTTTTGTTGCCCTCCGCTGGACTCTTTCCAATTTGTCCACATCCCTTCTGTAGTGCGGGGGACCAAAACTGGATGCAATACTCCAGGTGTGGCCTCACCAGTGCCAAATAGAGGGGAATAATCACTTCCCTCGATCTGCTGGCAATGCTCCTACTAATACAGCCCAATATGCCGTTGCCTTCTTGGCAAGAAGGGCACACTGCTGACTCATATCCAGCTTATCGTCCACTGTAATCCCCAGGGCCTTTTCTGCAGAACTGCTGCTTAGCCAGTTGGTCCCCAGCCTGTAGCAGTGCATGGGATTCTTCTGTCCTAACTGCACTTGTCTTTGTTGAACCACATCAGATTTCTTTTGGCCCAATCCTCCAATTTGTCTAGATCACTCTGGACCCTATCCCTACCCTCTAGCGTATCTATCTCTCCCCCCCAGCTTAGTGTCATCTGTGGACTTGCTGAGGGTGCAATTAATCCCATTATCCAGATCATTAATAAAGATATTGAACAAAACCGGCCCCATGACCGACCCTTGGGGCTCTTCGCTTGATACCGGCTGCCAACTAGAAATCGAGCCGTTGATCACTACCTGTTGAGCCTGACAATCTAGCCAGCTTTCTATGCACCTCATAGTCCATTCATCCAATCCATACTTTTTTAACTTGCTGGCAAGAATACTGTGGGAGACCGTACCAAAAGCTTTGCTAAAGCCAAGATATATCACGTCCATATCCATTTCCCCATATCCTCAAAGCCAGTTGTCTCATCAATCACTACTTTTAAGTTCATTTTGAGAACTATTGTACCCATCTCAGTTCAAATAAGTGAAATAATGCAAGTTCAACAGGTTACCGATTCAGAATGTACAGTCTTATTTGTACAGTTATTCTTCTATAACACTTATTAAATATATGTGATATCAGCAGGCATGTCCAGCTAAATTACAGAAGAGCATGATATGCTACTGTGACCTTAAGCAGTGCAATGCTGTATTAAGTGGTAGTGAGCAGGCTTCAGCAAGGTCTACAGTAGTCTTAAAACATTCCTGAGCAAGTAATCTCATTAGTTCATAAAATAATCTTTGGCACTGCACTGCCTGTACAAACACAGCTGCAATTCTCTTCCTTCAAGGAAGATACTAGAGAGGGGTGTCGGGGGGAGTTGGGGGAAGAGTGGAGATGAATGTGAAATTATCTGAATTAGCAAGCTGGAGAGCACTGCATGACTGCAGCAGCCAGGTTAGAAGTTAGCCAAAGGTGGGAGCACAAAATAGAAATAAAGCAGAGTCTGATAGTGGGGAAAAAAATGTAGAGTAGCTAAACTCAAGTGTTCAAAAACCAGAAGACAAATGAACCTGTTTGTGAGAGGGTGGAGATGGATGGCAGGAGAAAGCTCACTTGATCATTACCTGTTAGGTTCACTCCCCCTAGGGCACTTGGCATTGGCCACTGTCGGAAGACAGACAGGGCTAGATGGACCTTTGGTCTGATCCAGTATGGCCGTTCTTATGTTCTAACCCCCCACCACACTAGGAGATTATTTCCAAACTAAAACGCACACAGAACTTGCTTCTAGTGCTTGCATCCCCTTCACGTGCAGTTCAGCACCACAGCAACTAACACTGTGTTATGAAAAGAAAAGGAAAATACCCCAGAGGGGATGATGGATGCTGTGATCCCTACTTAGCCATCAGAAAGCTGGCCGAGTTTGATACTGCATGACCCACCCCACTCCAAGCTTCAAACTAAACGCTACATGAAAATAAGTGGGATGTTTGTCCTTTCCTTAGTACTATTGTTGGTTTCCATACTATTGCCTCCAGTCCATGGATACACATTCTTGTACACTATTATTAAACATAGGCAAGTTACCTTTTCACTCTCATTATCAAGAGCAGAAGTGGCCTCATCTAACAACAAAATTTTTGGTTGCCGAAGAAGAGCCCTTGCAATAGCTATTCGTTGTTTCTGGCCACCCGAGAGCTGTGTTCCTTTATCTCCAACCCGCGTGTTGTATTTCTGTTATAAAAACATACAGTTGATGAAGCAAGCGGTTAATTGTTTACATTACATTGCAACTGTAGGTGGAATTTAAAATAAATCTACAGGTTTCCTTTCACCCACCGCCCCTCCTCTAAATTTTGTGTAAGAAAGAGTAGCAAATCTATTCTGGAGTATTACTGGATTTCCCATTGTGGCTCAGACCTTGGTGTGAGGTTGGGAGCAATGCAGAGACATACCCTCCCTTGCTACTGATCTTGTGCACTTACTGTGCCTCAGCTATTGACCTACTGGTGATGGGGACAATCCCATGGAAAAGTACATCTCACTTAAAAAAACAAAGTAGTATTTCAACATTAAATCAAACATTCCTATTTCAATAATGTTGAAAACTACATAAGGATAATAGTGCTGTAATATCAAAATCATCAGACCTTCCAGTACCTTGATATTTGATATATTCTAAGACTTGAGTCACTTGATTACCTCAGGAAGTTCTTCTATAAAAGAATGAATATTTGCTGCTTTCGCTACTTCTTGTATCTCATCCAATGGTACATTCCGACTGTTATCCCCATAGGCAATATTCTCAGCTATGCTGCAGTCAAAAAGCACTGGCTCTTGGGAGACTATTCCTATTTGAGAGCGGAGCCACTGGATATTCAAATATTTTGCATTGATGCCATCAAACAGCTGCCAACAACAACAAATGTCAAAATTTGGTATCTGATATTTCAATCAGACTTTATTCACAAACATTAAAATTCTGATAGTTCTTGCAATGATAATTCTCAAGGAACTATCAAGAGTTATTAGCAATGAATATCGAACCCCTCTGGAAACCCCTCCAGAAAGAGCAACAGGTGAGAAGACTTCACAGCACCAGCAACCTCCTGATGTCAGCTGACTCATTCAGTATCGAGCTCCTATATCTTGATTTTAATAAGTGTGTTGATTATATCATTAATTTTTACAGCGTTGGTTCTGATGAGAGCTGAGCAAAACCTGAAATTTCCATCTCATGGGAAATTCTAATATTTTGACATTTGTTTTCATCCCCAAATCAGAATGAAAAGTCAAAATATCATTTTTTTTCATTAAATGAAAAGTTCTGAACATTTTTTATTGGAAAGTGTTACAATGTTTTGTTTTGACTTAGTTTGACATTAACCTGCATTGTCCTAATGTGCAGCAGTGCCTAATGGGAGTTGTAGCTTTGTGCCTCATGTCCCCTTTGGGCCAGCTCCCTGGCTATATTGTATCTCTCATGATGCACCACGTGGCTGGGTTAGAGGGGAGACCGTGGGAGTTTGCTTAAGTCCACTGGGAACAGGTTAAAGTTAAACCACAATAAGCCAATCTTAAAATGAAATAAGAGTCAATGCAGGGGGTTGCATCAGCTTAAATATATTGATTAAAAAACTAATTTATGTTAAACTGCTGCAGATTTCTGGTGTAGACAAGTTTTAAGGATAAACATAGCACAAATTGACTGCAAAGATTGATTACTCCAACAAAATGCAAGTGGACGGGGGTTGTATAATGAATTTGAGAGCCATGTGTTTTCCACCTGTTTATTTCCAAAAGGGTGGAGTCACAAAGTTTGGGGATCTTGCAGGTGTATCAGGCCTGGATCAGATGATTTGTACTGCCCATCTCTTAAGTGGAGTAGCACTACAAGAAACATTATTTTCTGATGCCAGTTCATTAGCAACTCAAAGAGGACTCTTCTTGGTCAATAGTCAGTCATTCTCCATGAGATTAAATTTACAGTTTCCAAAAGTAACATTTTCTTTAGGTCAGTGATAAGACAACAGTTTTTCCAATGACTAAAAACTATGAGATGTTATTTTTTTTTAAATTTACAGTTGATGTTTGTGGTCCTAGTTCTGGAAAAGAGATGATATGTGGGATACTGACAGTGAAAAAGCCCAGCGGAAGAAGCAATAAACCAAAATTTCTAATCTGCTTACTCACTCCAGCTATAATCGGTACAATATGGCAGAATTTGACCTAATGACCACAAAACCTGCATGACATGCTGTGCTCAGTAGTCATTGAATCAATACAAGATCAGGCATCCCAGCTGGCCTCAGTTCACTGTAGCTTGGTCACTGGGGTTTTTAAAATAGCAGTAAAGCTTAAGTAGGAACATGTGGTTAGAAAAACGACAATAAAATCACCAGTGCAGATATTATCAAAATTTAATCTTACCACTTGCCCTGTAAGAGGGTCATAGAACCTTTGTAAAAGCTGAACTGAAGTGCTTTTCCCACATCCACTGCTGCCAACAAATGCCACGGTCTGTCCTCTTTCAATCTGAAGCGACAAGCCTTGCAGGATGGGAACATCTGGGCGAGATGAATAAGTGAAAGACACTTCACGGAACTCTAACCCTCCTCTGAATGTAGCCTGTGAGAAGAGATGGGCAATGCTTTCATGTCACACGTGTTCTAAAACTTAATCAGTTTAAACTAAATCAAACTTTAAACATTTGCCTTAAAAACACATAAGTCAAGTTAAATATTTATTACAGACATATTCCAGAAATGTCCTGGTTGTACTCAGATGCCCTGTTCTATTATTTTCACCAAAAGATTTCTAAACTGTCCTGACAATGCTGGTGTGGGTGTGATGGTGACTAACTGTTCCGAATAACACTTATTAACTGTTCTTCAAATTTTATTCTACTATAATCAATCTTTAATTTTGGGTCTTGGACACCATGCTTACATTTCCAGGAAAAGAAGTTTCTCAGTCTTAGCATGGAAGACAATGGTAGCAGCTGATTCTGTCTCCGTATATGGTAATGTGCTATGTTCTTTCAGGATTTAGCTGGTTTTAAATTGCTTAACACAACACAGACACATGCCCACCCCCAAAGGGTTCTGTAAGACTTGTGATTTAAAACATATGGCTCATTCACGGTCCGATTCTGTCACTGTCTGCAGAGGGTGTTCCCACTGAAGTTGTACCAAAGCATAGTGATACCCATCCATCTTCAAACACCAAAATTATTTAATCTAATGTCACCTGCTCTATGGGCACCACCAGAACCAAAGAATGAGGAAGGGGCTCAGTGTCTGATGAACAACCCACCTTGACTAGTCATCCTTGTTCTGATTATTGTCTTTTTAGATTGTGATCTTTGTGTGTGTCAAGGATTTAATCTTTAGTATCACAGTAGCAACCAGATGCCACCATTAGGATGGGGGGCCTGTTATACTGGACATTGTACAAACATAAGATAAAAGCCAGTCCCTGTCCCAAAAAATTTACAGCATAAGGCCCTGCTACTGCAACTTGCTCGGCACAGGCGGCCCACTCCCCATTGTGGGTGGGTGCAGTGTAAGGGTCTCCCTGTGTAGAACACGTTGCAGGATCAGAGCCTAAATACGGGACAGGACAGGACAGGTGGGTGTAGACCACAACAGAGGATGATGAAGAAGAAAACAAGGGTGACAGTATTAGGAGAACAAGATTTCATATATTTGCTACAGTGTACAACTTAGCAGGGATATAATCAGTCACTAACAGGCCACTTATTATTAGGTGTTAGTACATTTTGAACACAGCTGTAATATAAACAACAATAGCACTGAGATGAATGGATAAAAGGCTTGTCACTCCACTATAGCCCAAAATACCCACCCTTCCAGCCTCTCTTTTTCTTTATTCTAAACAGAAGTTTCAATGAGGTGAGATAATTGCTAGCAACAAGGACATGTGGAGTACATTTAAAACTGAAGTTGCACTCACTGGTTTTTCTCCTTCTTGGCTGTAGCTATCAATGGCTGGTGTCCTTTCAAACAGAGCAAACAAGTGTGCGGCCCCTGATTTGGCTTTGGCATATTCAGGTGCAAAGGTTAACGTCTCGCCAAGTGCCATAGCACCGTATGTAATTGCAGAAAAAACTCTATAGGAAGGAAAACACAGTAACTGCTGGTTAGATGGCAGCTTCATTCTGCGAGGCAAAAGCAACAGAAGCGCTAGTGTCTCAAAGGTCATGACATGTAGCAGACATTTAAATAGTAAAGGAAATCAGTGCAAGACACCTCTTTCCCCTCTAACAACCAGCATAAGCAAACAACCACTGCAGGTTGTATTTTCAAGTACAGGAATGACATTGGACTTTGCCTTGTGACCCAGGAGCCCATCATATCCCCTGCACCTCTGCATAAAACAGCAGCTGCAGTAGCTCTGTAGGGATTCAGGATGGACAGGGATAATCCATGGAGGTCCTTTAGTTCCCCCCAGATCTCTCACTAGTGAGCAACAATGTCAGTGGCACCACCGGGACTCAAGGCAGGAAGAGCAAGAGGGAAGGACCTTGCTAGGGCTCAGGAACTCTTCACCTCAAGTGCTTCTCACGCTGCTGGAGAGCAGCAGTGACAAAACCAGAACTCTAGAGGCTTACGAGTTCTCTAACTGATTGTCCTTTTGTCATGCATGCATGTAATGCATGACTGGAGATACTAAGACCCAGGTCTTTGAGGGAAGAGAAATTGAAATAGGAAGTTCTGCAAGCCCGGATAGCTACAGGGGATCAGGCTCTTCAGGAGCTGGGAATTCTGGTAAAAACTGGGAGTTGATAGATTCTTAATGGAAAAATCAATTAATTAATAAAATTGTACAGGAATGGCTGCACTTTCTCTATGACATTGTATCATAACTGCTTAAATTTGTAAAAAAAATACAGCAAAACATTGTGAGACTAACACAGCTAGGATTTGCTCTATGAGGGAGAAGTGAGTACTGGATCCTGGAGGGTGCAGGGAAAATTATGTATAAAGGGCTAGTTTGGTTTGTAATTTAGTGGAATTAAATAATAATATGTATGGGATTATAGAGCAGGATTGGGTCAATATTAAAATTTAGACTATGTCCAAAGGCTGGATGGGAATCTTTTCCCTTTTTCTCAGCTAGAGATGGGATAGAGATACTTGTATGGGCCAGACCCAAGAATCTGGCCCATATTATTAAATTAGCAGGTTGAGAGCACAACTAAACTGAATACTCCTGTGATTTTATTGTTGCAAATTTCTTGCCTGCCTTCCTTATTCCTCTGCCTCCACTGTTTACAGCTCTCACTTGTGTCCTCGGATAGTTAGATTGTTAAATTAATCAGGACAGGAATCACGTGTCGTTTACCTGTGAAGTATCTAGTACAATTTTAGGTGCTCTCAAATAAATAACTGCATAACATTTCAGAAATACATTAACCTTTTACATTCCCTTCTAAAATAAATACATAATAAATAAAAATTAAAGCCCCGTATCAGCAAAAATAATGTTTAATGTATCCACATGAACAGCACTGATGCTTAAACTGATTTTGTCACAGGCATTTGCAAGAAGACACCATAATCTGTATACAGCATATAGTAGACATGTTCTTCAATAATTTTTGCATATATTATATACGATCAGGTTTAAGCACTGATTTTAAGGCCAGTTATCCATACCTCATGTTTTACGTTATAAAGAGCAGAGGTTATAATCATTTAATAATAAATCTACTCTGAGTGAAAGACTAAAGAGACTAAAAATCATGTTTTAAGCAGCTACATGAAGAGCTTGATCTTTTGATCTTGTAAATTGGGTTCTAGATCACAATCTTCATTTTATAATATTAATTATCAGCTAGAAGCTAAGTATCTAAGATGAACATATGCCTTCTAAAAGTCAGGCCCTATTAATGTATCTCACGTTGGGCACCAAAAACATTTTTGAAAATGTCGGGCCTAAAGCACTCTGGAAACCTAAGTCCCATCAATAGTTAGTTTCAACAACAACAAAAATGGGGCATTTTAAAACATGTGGACCATTCATCTTGTATTTTTCTTGTGTTCACTCAAACCTGAGCCATTATCTTCCACAAACAGAATCTTAATTTAATAGCAAAGATTACGTGTAATCCTAACAAGGCCTTTATTGTTCCTGACCTATAATTTCAAAGACCTTGTTCAGCCATCATTTCCGTGACGTGGGGCTCTTATTTTCTTATAAGTTAAAGAAGAGAACTGCACAATACATCTTATATAAAGCAGGCAAACACAGTATTCCTTCATGAGGATTATCACACTCAGTTTAGGTCAGATTACAGTTAGGCAAGAGGGTGCGCATACAATACAAAGAAAGACAATGGGGAACAGGGCAGTCTCCCAATATTTGCATGGTTTCTGACTGGGTACCAATACTTTCTCTCTTTCTAAAGAGCTTATCTGCACAGTCTGGCTCCTGTCAGCATATATGTGCTCCACACAATCTTTCATGTACGTGCTACTTCAAGTGTCAAATTGGTAAATAATAGTATGGAAGAGGACCTGCTGGATGAGCCATGTACAGTCCCTGAGGGACTAGCTTCTGTGGCTGACTGGAGGACAACAATTCCATTTCACAGCAACTTTTTGAGGTTTCCAATTCTTTCGTTCTGCATTAGAATAAAAATAAAACCTTTTCCTGAAAGGAGGGATATGTCACTCTATAGCTGGGGGTCTAGGTCACTGCCGTGTGAGACCCACATTTAAGTTCCTGCTCTGCCTGATTCGGAGCAGAGCTCTTCATCCCAGATCACTTTAAAATCAGACAGAGTGGAGACTTGCAGCTTGATCTCTCACAGCTTAGGTGAATGGCCTAACCAACTTGCTATTCTTTCTCCACCCTTCTCTCTGAGCCCCATAAGCCTTCCAGATGAAAGTTTTGTAGTGATAAACGCCTTTTGACAAAACACATATTGCAGTGAAAATATTACACTGACTTCAAGTAGAGGGCAATGCTACAAAAAATGAATCGTCCCTGAATGTTTTGTAAACTAAAAATAAAAATCAGTGAAATAATTCTTCTATAAAAATAACAAAACTATAAGCTCCTCTTCTAGAGGAATTGCTAGATTTGCTTCATCATCAACCATCCTGTTGGAAGCTGGCAGTGAAATGTGTCTACACAAAATGATGAAATCAGGAGTGCATCATGCCCGCTGTGCTCCCATGGGAGTCAGGTAAGGCAGTTTTAAAAGTGCAGCCTGGCTTTGTAGGTGCCCCGTCATACCAAGTCTATCAAAGCGATGTTCTGAATCAGCATATTGCTTTGATTTCACCACCTCTCCAGCAAACACCACCCTATTTTTGGGATATGCTAGCTGTCAACCCTTCTTGACCAGGAGCAGGGCTGGCTCCAGGGTTTTGGTCACCCCAAGCAGCCAAAAAAAAAAAGCCGCGATCACGATCTGTGGCAGCAATTCGGTGGGAGGTCCTTCGCTCCGAGCAGGAGTGAGGGACCGTTCGCCGAATTGCCGCCAAACAGCTGGACGTGCCGCCCCTCTCCGAAGTGGCCATCCCAAGTACCTGCTTGGTAAGTTGGTGCCTGGAGCCGGCCCTGACCATGAGGAATAGGTGCTGTGTAGTGTTGGCACACTTCACTGGGCAAATTTTAGCTGCCAAAAAACCTACACTTCCCAGCTTCCTGAGGTAATCTGATCCAATATTGTGAAAGCCCTTGCTGACAGAATATCACCCATTAGCATACTTTATTGTTGGCTTGTTCCTGCTGTTATGACTCTGGTTTCTCATTGTCTACTGCAAAACACAGCAGGCATTGCCAGGAAAATAGCCACTTTTCTAAAGCACAGTGGGTGTCAGAACGACGATCATTTTCAGCATAAAGCCAACCTGCCCCTCTCCTGCAACTGTGGCAGGATGTACCATCCAGAGAGCCTTCAGTTTTCTATATGCTATTATGCCTACTGAAACCCAATAGGACAACACATGGCTAGTGCTTGGAACTGGCAGTTAATAAAAGGGGCTGTATTTTGCTTTAACTTCAATTAATGCCATATATTTTTGAAATATGAGCTCCATGACATGCCAGCTGACATGTCCATGTCCATGCTCATGCTCATCTACTCTACTGTCCTGTCTCCAACAGTGGCCAGAAGCAAAGGCTTAAGAGGAAGGTGAAAAACCAACCCATAAAAGATAATGTTCTCTAAAATGAACCTGCTCTCTGAAGTTAAGTCCCTCTGGAGTTCCTCACTTTCTTTTCCAGTGTGTGTCATCTGCTCACTCCTTCACCATATTACTTATTAACACCAGTCCTAGTATTAAACCTCATGGCACCCCATTGGTAAAATTCTTTGCAAGTTAAAAACTGATCATTTATTCTTACTCTTAGTATTCTGTCTCTGAACCAGTTTCTAATCCAGGACACAACTTTACCTCTGGCCTTCAGGCTACTTCATTTTTTTAACCGCCTCTTGTGAGGGGCAATGTCAAAAGATTATTGAAAGCCTTTACAGAATATTCCCCCTCTTGGACCCTTCAGCATTTCTCAACTGTGTAAAGGTCTCACAGGGATAAAAGACATCTCTACTGTTAATGGGATTTTAAAACGTCATGATGCTTCTTCCTTATCACAATTCTCCTTTTCATCATAATCAGGGCCGGCTCTAGGCACCAGCAAACCAAGCACGTGCTTGGGGCGGCACATTTTCGGGGCGGCATTCCAGCCATCTTTTTTTTTTTTTTTTTTTGCAAAAGCCTAGAGCCGGCCCTGGCAGCAGCAGCACGTCGTGCACCGGGGGATGCTCTGGGGCCGCTGTGGTTCGCACCGCGGGGGAACAGTGCTGCACCTTGTGGCTGGGCTGGGCAGGCTCCGAGCGGGAGACACTCGGGCGGGGGGCCACCCCGCGGGGCACACGGAGCTGCCTGTAGGTGCTGCAGGGCAGCCACCCCCAGTGCCGCAGCTGAGGCTGAGCGAAGCGGCCCGAGCCGCCCAGGGACTGCGGCAGGGCGGCCATAAGCAGCAGTGGGGCCATAGAGGCAGGGCGCTGCCATGTGGGGCCCACGTCCCACTCTCTGGGGCTCTGTTCCCTCTGGGGCTACCCTGCCCCAGCTTCTGAGCCCCCTGCCGGGGCGGTCCCCCGGCTCTGCCCTCCCGGGTCCTGGCCGGTCCTGGAGGCGGGAGCCCTGGCTGGAGGGACCCGGGGCTGAGGCACGGCCCGGGAGCCCCGCTGCTTTCCCCGACCCTGCCAGTGCCAGACCAGCTGGAGGCAAGGGGGGAGCGGGCGGAGTCAGCACTGGTGGGGGGAGCCCAGGGCTGGGGCAGCAGGGAGTGCGGGTGTGGGGGGGGGAGGAAGAGAGAGCCCAGGGCTGGGGCGGCAGGGGGTGCGAGTGAGGGAAGGCACTGGTGGTGGTGGGGCGCTGAGAGCCCAGGGCGGGGGGGGGGGGGGGAAGGGCAGCCAAATTTTTTTTGCTTGGGGCTGCAAAAAACCTAGAGCCAGCCCTGATCATAATCAGGTGTTTCTCTGTCAGCACAACATTGTGGCAAACAGTTTCTCTTTTCTCTGACAAATTTGAGGACAAGATTTTCACAGATTTCTCTATCACTTGCTGAGCCTCCTGGTGATGGGACTGATTTGAAATGCAACTCTCAATACTATCATGGTAGACAGCTATCTTCTGGAAATACTGGGTCAGTGTCACTAATGACTCCTGCAGTTACTGTGAAGATTTGATTACTTTTAATTATCTGAGCAATCCACTTACTAATGTGTTATTGGAGTGTTTATTAAGATTTGTTGATGTACCAACAGATTACAGAACACCTTTGCAGCCTAAAAATGTGACCTGGCTTCATTTAATCAAAATAAATCATAATATTTGTAAAGGAAAGTTTTTAAATTAGATTCAAGGGGGAGATACATTTGGATATATAATAAAATGTTGGGGCAAAACCCAAGCAGATTCAAATGGGATCATAAAATGTCTAGAATTCTGCTTTGAGGTGAGTGATACCAATTCGGATAATTCCATTACTAAAGAAAATATCAGCAATTGCCACACAGATGCTGTGGTTTATATGGTGGTTTATACTTATAAGTATTGGAGACACTGTAGTTTCCCAGCATCCACATCAGGCCTTGTGTCTGCCAAGAAATTTTAAATTTATATTTAAAAAGTTCACATTGGGAGGAGGGGGAGAAGAGGATGATAGATACAGATACTCCATTGTGTGTCTGAAAGCCCCTATGCTTTTGGCAAATTTATAATGAGGCCTTCAGCTAGGGAACATTTGGACGTCTTTGGTCTAGGGTTATGAGTGCGTGCCAGATGCCTCATCACCATTTTGGGGTGGTGGGTGTGAGGAAGGTGACAAAAGAAGCAAGCTTTCTCTCTCTCAGTTCTTCTTGCAAGTTATGCGAATAACCAGGCTAGCTAGCACCGGCATGTGCCTTAACCAGGCGGCATCATTTTCAGATGTAAAAAAAAGCAGCACAAGAGATGTTGGGCCAGATTCTGATTTCAACACACTACCAACTGCAACAGCGGTATTCCTGATTTACACCAGTGTCAGCAAGAAGAGACCCAACCCCTATGTTCATTAATTTTAATGGTTCAGTAGTAGATCTTTGGCTCACTAGTGAGAGGAACCCTCTCTTTCCAGGTACCTGTGTGCTGTACTCTGGCCATCAACAGAACTCCCTTCTCTATCTCTTGAGTGGCCATATTCCTCTACCACCACATCTCTGTCATGAACAGCCATGCTCAATACTTAACCATCTTCATTAATGTAATTTCTCTGTCTGTCTCTCCCCCTCCTGGGTGGCTGTTTTAAATTCTTGATCATCTGCCACGCAGCTCTGTCTGACCTCTGTTGCCAATAACTCCCCAAACATTATTAGCATATATGATTAGGCACAGAAAGAATAAATAAGACGTGCTGCCAGACTGTGACACCAGATCTAGGCAGGCTCCAAAGATGTGTCATCAACTTAAAGACTTTGCTCCAAAAATGGAATATGCCTAAGACTTGTTTCCCAGTAAAAACTATCCCCACATTTTCCTGCCCCATACCACAAAATGTGACAGGGTAACCGGAGAGAAGGAAGATCTGTTCTGCAGAAGTGAATGTCTAATGCAGGGATAAATACTGCCATAAACTGAGAAGCTGTTTTCAAGTGGTTTGAATTGTAAAATCATTTCTTTTTAACACCCCCCCATTTTAATCTTAAGATCCAAAACCTCACATCCAGGTGCAATTAAGCACATGATTTGGTTGCTGTATCAGGGCTCCAGTGCGCAGCCTGAATACTGTGCATTGGCATAAGTGCTGGAACTAAGGTGCTGGGGGTGCAGCCGCACCCCCTGGCTTGAAGCAGTTTCCATTATATACAGGTTTACCGTTTGTTTCAATGGCTCTCAGCACCCTCACGTACAAATTGTTCCAGCGCCCCTATGCATTTGGTACATATGATTGTAGGAATTTCCTTCAGCCTTGATGCTGAAGTTTGATGGGGTCTCTGTGGCCTTTAAAGGCTCCCTCTGTTGAGGGCAGGAGGCAAGCTCCATGGCTGCTCTGCCCCCAGGTACCCTGGTGCATAGGGAGGTGCTGTGAAGTGAGCTCTGTGCTTGTCAGAGCGCAGCCCCCAAACACTACCCCTCTTACCTCTTGTTATGCAGCTGATCTCTCCTGGTCCTCTGTACCTGTAGCGGGATTTGCCCCAATGGGCTTGTTTACATTCCATAACATCAGAATTTGGATATTCTTTGGGTCAATGACAGAACCTTAATTTAATAGCACATTTTTCCTTCCCCAAGCAAAACTCTATATATTCGAATCATCAGAAACAGGCAGCAAAGAATACTGCAGTAAATTATAACTTCCTAGGGCCTCCATCCTGCAGAGGTCCATATGGACGGATCCCTGACCAGAGCGTCATTGACTTCTATGGCGCTCTCTGCAGGCAGACCCAGTGCCCAAGTTTGTTTATGCAAAGAAACATTAGTGCAAAAATTAAAACCAATTTTACATGCTGAATTTACTGAAATTAACAAAACTTGTCACAAAAACTCTCTAATCCTTGGAGCAGACATTGGTACTAAAGTGCTCCACTAGGAGCTGTTGTTGTATTTCAATAACAAATACAGAAAATAAACTCCCCTCCTTCTAGTCTGATAATAATTTATCTTGGTAACAGTGTTGTGAAATGAAGAGGGTGGGTGTTGGGGGATTTCCTCGGGGCTCTAAGGGGAGGTGTAAAATGGCACACTTTGAATATTTGTTCATTTATGAGACTCACGTGAAAACACCCTCTGGGGTCATTCTTCCAACTGTAATTAAGTATGCCCCAAATCGAAAGCTTGCCGCATAGGTGAAATACATAAAAGCCTGGCTGAATGCATAACAGGAACCGTAGATCTGAGCTTTCTTCTGAGCATTCCTGCAACATACAGTATTTACATGAATCAACTGTAAAACTATGAGGGATATTCTACTTGTTCAGAGAGAAACTGGGCTTCTGTATGCAGTAGCTAGTACAGCTTCACTCCCAGGTATGCTACAGAGGCCACACATAGTAGACACCCCAAATTTCTCTAGAGTTGAAAGCATGCATAGATGTCAAAAATGCCCAAGCTTTGTCTACACTAAAACCACCACACTGCTTCCAGTGCTGGAAATGCAAGAATGAGGGAGAATTATGGGTCCAGTTATGGGTAAATTAAACTGTAAAAAACAAAACAAAACTATATAGCATACAGCTGTAGACAAAGGTCTGATCCTGGACAAACTTACACAACTTTGCTTCCATGAATAAAATCATGCAGCATCAAACTAGGGAGGCAAGGGTTTTCTGGGACAGGAGAGAAGAGAGGCCTCCAAGGGTGGTCTAGGCCTGTGTTGACTGATAGGATATCTATCCCCTCCACTACCTCTATGCAATGTCTACAGAATGGAAATTTACCAATACATTCCTACCAGTTCTAACAGCAGTTCAGTTTTGCCAATGCTAACCAGGATTCAGACCAACAGATCAGCAGGACCTGTGCTTAATCCACTACCGCTTGGGTCTTGAGAGAATTCCCTGTAGAACCACATACCAGTCTGAGCCCGAAATCAGATTTATAAGTGTTTGCAGGATTGGATCCTAGAACTGCAAATTTATACTGTATATTTAACTATCCCAGTCTTCCCACTCAAGCATTTTTTCAGTGAGTTTAAGAGAAATTATGCAGATACACAAAAATATTGTAATTTGTTTAGAATATATCACTAACAACATTTGATGCCTTAGGGACTATCTAGATTACACTTGAGGTGCAAGCTCTTTCATTCTTTCCTCAAACTGATATCCCCCTTAACAAAACAGCCATATGATGTATTAATATGGCTGTTTGTTTGCCTTTGTTTTTTTCTCTGCAGACTATTAACTTAATGTAATATTTTAAATGGATAAATAAAATAGAAAAAGAATGAAAAGGGACAATTGCAATGGAGGAAAGGGCATTGCACATGGTCTCAACATGACTGATAACCACTGCGATTGCCTGGCTTAATATGACATGAATCATTTCTGACCTGTATGGCTTCTGCAGGTTTTCTTCATACATTTGTTCAAAAGTACTCTCTCTAGTTAATGAAGCAACTGTTCTAATGTTCTCCACAGCTTCAGTTGCTACCTTTAATTAAACAGGAAAACCAAAAGACAAAATGAGATGGAAAAAAATCACCACTGGTCCTTCTCAATGTAGTCTGGGACTGGTAAACATTTTTTTACAGAGGAATGTAATTACTTGTACTTATGTTGGTAATATATTGAGCAGCAAAATAAATACCCGGTTTGTTTGTGCAAAGGCTCAATCACAGAAATAAATGTAGGTGCTTTTATTTCAATGTTCCTAACTTCAGATATACACCTAAATGTGCCAAGTCAGGCTGAGATTCGTTGGTCTGGCTGAGGAGGTGCTTCCGCAGAGTCCTTGAAAGGTACGTAAGAGTGAATTCTTGTTCATTTGTATATGTGAGCATTGGTTTATTCTTTTTTAGAAAAAATAAGAATAGAGTGCTGGTAGAGTATTAGCATACAAACCAACTATATAAACTAGAACGGTAACTATTATTATTATACATTTGTATTGCAATAGTACCTGGGAGCCCTCATCATGCACTGAGACCCTGTTGTGCTAGGCACGGTACAAATGAAAAAAAACCAGGTGGTGTATTGAAAATGAACCCTCAAGGGGTCACATCACAGATCAGATTAGAATTAGGAGATTCTATTCTTCATTTGTTCCATTTGATTAGCTGTGTTATGAAGAAGCTGTATTTTACCTTTCCTGCTCGTTGCAATTCCTTTTTATCTCGGTTGGCAAATCCGGTCAATGCACTGGTCTCCAGCATCCCAGTCACAGCAAGCACCGGCGCCATCACTAGGATCAGCAGAGTCATCTCCCACCCATATATAAAAGAAATGATGACAGACAATCCCATGCTGGAGATGTTTTGTGCTATTACACCAAGCCTTGATCCTGTTGCCTGTAATCGGGTAATATGTGAAAACTGTCATTTGCTAATGGGTCTTAAATACAATCCTTCTCTCTACCTGATAACAAGCATATTAAAAAAAAAAAACAACAACCCCCACCCCCTGCACACGCCTTTCAGAGAGAGATCTTTCACTCTGGCCTCATCTCCCTTAGCAGAAATGGGCAAGGCCATCCAGTACCAGTGATTGTTTTTAAAATACAGTCTCATCTGTTGTTTGAAATCTCCATTCCCACACTGTGAGAGCCCCACCAAAAAAGCTGCGGATCTCACAGCTATTAGTGACCAACAAAGAAGCCATAGGGAGTGATTCAGACAGTAACTTACAGTGGACACAGGATGTTAATTCTGCTTAAAGGAATCTTGACATTTCCTGAGTTTTCCCCCATAGTGTTTATTTTTTAAAACAAGTTCTTGAAAAATAGCAGGCTTGGCCTTTTATTGACTGTTTGAAATTTAAAACTGAAACCCAGAATCTCTACTAACATTTATATAGTGCTTTCAGCTGAAGTGCTTTTCATTCAGTCACTCTCCCTTTCACCCATACCTTGTTCCTTCTAGATCAGGGGTCTCAAACTCAAATGACCATGAGGGCCACATGAGGACTAGTACATTGGCCCTAGGGCCGCATTTACTGACACTCTCCCCCACTTCCACTCCACCCCTTCCATGAGGCCCCGCCCCTACCCCACCTCGTCCCACCCCTTCCCTGCCCCCATTCCAATCCCTTCCCTGAAATCCCCACCCCAACTCCGCCCCCTCCCTGCCCCCAGGGGGTGCAGGAGGGGTGTGGGGTGTGGTGGGGGCTCAGGGCAGGGAGTTGAGGTGTGGGGTGCAGGAGGGGCGAGGGGTACGGCAGGGGGTCAGGGTGCAGGGTGTGGTAGGGGGCTCAGGGCAGGGGGTTGGGGTGCAGGAGGGGTGCGGGGTGCAGCAGGGTGTTCAGGGCAGAGGGTCAGGATGCAGGGTGTAGCAGGGGGCTCAGGGCAGGGGGTTGGGATGTGGGGTGTAGCAGGGGGCTCAGGGCAGGGGGTTCGACTGCAGGAGGGGTTCGGGGGGGCGGGCTCTGTCCTGACATGCACTGGGGGCAGGGCAGGCAGGCAGGGAGCCCGTCCTTCCCCTGGTGCGTGTCAGGCCGGAGCCGCTCTAGGTCAACGCTGGGGCCACGAGGAGCTCGCGGGCCACAGAAAATAACCCTGCAGGCCGCGTGTTTGATCAGGGATGGCTTTAGGCACCAGCAAACCAAGCATGTGCTTGGGGCGGCACATTTTCGGAGTGGCATTCTGGCCATCTTTTTTTTTTGGTGTGCAAAAGCCTAGAGCTGGCCGTGGCAGCAGCAGCGCGTCGTGCATGGGAGGGCGCCCTGGGGCCGCTGCGGTTCGCGCGGCGGGGGAGCAGTACTGCACCTTGTGGCTGGGCCGGGCAGGCTCCGAGCGGGGGACACCTGCAGGTCACACGGAGTTGCCTGCAGATGCCACAGGGCAGCCGCCCCCAGTGCCGCAGCCGGGGCTGAGCGAAGCGGCCCGAGTCACCCAGGGACTGTGGCAGGGTGGCCAAAAGCAGCAATGGGGCCATAGAGGCAGGGCGCTGCCATGTGGGGCCCGTGTCCCACGCTCTGGGGCTCTGCTCCCTCTGGGGCTACCCTGCCCCAGCTTCTCAGCCCCCTGCCGGGGCGGTCCCCCGGCTCTGCCCTCCCGGGTCCCGGCCGGTCCTGGCGGCGGAGCCCTGGCTGGAGGGACCCTGGGCTGAGGCGCGGCCTGGGAGCCCCGCTGCTTACCCCGACCCTGCCAGCGCCGGACCAGCTGGAGGTGAGGGGGGAGCGGGCGGAGTCAGCACTGGTGGGGGGGAGCCCAGGGCTGGGGCAGCAGGGGGTGCAGGTGGGGGAGGGCACTGGTGGTGGTGCGGGGAAGTGAGATCCCAGGGCTGGGGGGGAGGGGCAGCCAAATTTTTTTTTCTTGGGGCGGCAAAAAACCTAGAGCTGGCCCTGTGTTTGAGACCCCGTTCTAGAGACAGGCTAATCTGAAACTCTGCTGAACTCCAAGTTTGCCCTGTATCATTACAAAGGGCTGAACAACAACCCTATATCCAAACACTCATGAACTTTAAGAAAGTTCATATCCAAATCCAAACTTGTAGTTCAGACCCTTCTCTATGTACTGCACAATACTTGCTTCACTTACCCCTCCTCCCTCGCTCACAACTCCCTAGCGTTCCCTTTGTCCCTTCATTCTAAATCTAATTCTCTCCATTTAAATATCTGTCCCCTCTCCTCCACCTTTATCAGTAATCCTAACATTCTTGGCCTCCTTGCTTTCTCTCTTCCCAGTCTTGTCCATCTCTCCCTAAATCTGCTTTCTTCCTTCCACTAGTATGATCCAGTGCTCATGGTCACCGACCTCCTAACAGCTAAATAGTGTGCTTGTCCCTAGCTTTACAGATAGTGTCGTGTTGTAAGTAACCTTGCAGAATGATCCATATTTAATGTTAGTGTTATATAGATACAAAAAGCTCTCTCATACACACATACGGTACATACTGTTTGAATTTGTGCTGCCTCTGTGGCTAATCTTGTTGTCAGAGCTCCAGTGTTGTTTTTCTTATCATCAAACCAAGAGATTTCCTATGGAACAAAACAGAAAAATGAGGTTATTCAGTGAGAACAAGGTCATTTCTCCCCTTCTTGCTTTATTATTAACAAAATCTTCAGTGTCTGAGTATGTCTGTTTGCACATGAAAAACAAAACAAAAAACCAACAAACATCTATTTGTTCAAAAACGTCCTCCCTATTTAATGTGGATAGTTACACATGCAAATCACGTTAACCAATTTGTGCATGCAATTACTTGATTTATGCATGCAAATATCCATTCGCAGCCAGATAATAACTTATTGTAGACTGATGTAGCTCCCTTTACTTCAAGTCAAGCAATGCCGATTTACACCTGTTAAAGATATGGTCTATGATTTTTTGTGCATTCAAAATTTATATTCTTGCACATATCAGACATAGTTATAAAGACCCTTCAAAATGGTGGTCCTGTGTATTCTTAGCAAGGCAATAGCTGAACTCTGAAGATAGCCTAGATCAGGGGTCAGCAACCTTTCAGAAGTGTGTGCCGAGTCTTCATTTATTCACTCTAATTTAAGATTTCATTTGCCAGGAATACATTTTAACGTTTTTAGAAGCTCTTTTTCTATAAGTCTATAATATATAACTAAACTATTGTTGTATGTAAAGTAAATAAGGTTTTTAAAATGTTTAAGAAACTTCATTTAAAATTAAATTAAAATGCAAAGCTCCCCGGCCCGGTGGCCAGGATCCAGGCAGTGTGAGTGCCACTGAAAATCAGCTCGTGTGCCACCTTCGGCACGCGTGCCAGAGATAGCCTACCCCTGGCCTAGATTTTGTATTTTCTTGAAGTCCTATGCTCTAAGCCTCCTCTCTTCTTGCAGACTCTGGGGCCTTCCCTATAAATCTTCTTATGCCCAGCATCCTGCAGTCTGAAAGTAAAGAAGGTCAGCAATTAGCCTTTACAGAATGGATGTCATGCTAGTTTAGGGGCCTTGGGTGGCCCTATATATCAGATTGACTTTTAGTTACTAATCAACTGAAGATCAGTTATGGGCTACAAAAGGAAACCAGCTGACCTGTCAGCATTGGTATAGTCTCTGATTTCAAGGCTGGGGTTGAGATAAGTTAATTGCTGAACTTGATTTGTATATATACAGAGTGCAGTAAGGGGGGCAGGGATAGCTCAGTGGTTTAAGCACTGGCTTATTAAACCTATGGTTGTGAGCTCAGTCCTTGAGAGGGCCACTTAGGGATCTGGGGCAAAATCAGCACTTGGTCCTGCCTAATGAAGGCAGGGGGCTGGACTCAATGACCTTTCAGGGTTCCTTCCAGCTCTATGAGAACTTATTATTATAAGTAGGCATAAAAGAGTTAGTTATTCAAATATTTTTTTTAACCTAAACTTTACTGTAGCTGCATGGACACTATTTTGATGCAGATGGTAGATTTAGCTGGGGTACTTTCATTCTGTCACCATGGCCCCTTCCACACTTGTACTGGGATACTGTTTGCTAAAATGGATTTAAAAGGCTTCAGGTTAGGCTAAAATGGTTTTAATATGAGTTTAGATTAAGTGTTTTTAAAACCAAAAATTAAAAGCATTGCAGAAAACATGTTTCAGCGCTCGTAAGCCAAGAATTTCCACTTGCTGGCCATTAGAAAATATGGGCCTCATCCTGAAGCCCATTGAGTCTTCCCACTGACTTCAGTGGGCTGAGAATCGGGCCTTTGCATGGAAGGTTTAGGCCCTGTCTACACTGGCAAGTTTCTGTGGAGTAAAGCAGCTTTCTGCGATGTAACTCCTGAGGTCTACACACTGCCAAGCCACTTAGTGCGCAGAAACTGCGCAGTTGCAGCACTGTAAAAAACTTACCTCGACGAGAGGTGTACAGCTTTCTGTACTGGAGCTACAGCACTGAGGTGCCAATGTAGACACTGTGGTCGATTACAGCACTGCGATTGGCCTGTGGGAGGTGTCCCACAATGCCTGTTCTCACCTCTCTGGTCATCAGTTTGAACTCTACTGCCCTGCCCTCAGGTGACCAACCACCATCCCCACCCTGTAAATTACTTTGGAATTTTGAAAGTCCCCTTCCTGTTTGCTCAGTGATGCGTGCAGCGCATCTTTCCAGGTGGCCACACCTGCTCCACACACCAGACAATCCCCTGCTTGGAGAAATGCCGAGCTGCTGGACCTCATCAGCATTTGGGGAGAGGAGGCTGTCCAGTCCCAGCTGCGCTCCAGCCATACGAATTATGATATATATATGGACAGATTTCACAATGCATGACAGAAAGGGGCCATGACCGGGACACATTGCAGTGCAGGGTCAAAGTGAAGGAACTGCGGAACGCCTACCACAAGGGGTAGGGGAGGCAAACCACCGCTCCGGTGCTGCACCCATGAGCTGCCGGTTCTACAAAGAGCTGGACGTGCTACTCAGTAGCAACCCCACCTCCACTGCGAAGGCCACTGTGGATACTTCGGTGGCTTGTGTGCCAGTTGAGAGTGGACCGAGCCAGGAGGAGGAAATCTTGGACAAGGATGTGGAGCTGGAGGGGAACCCAGGGGCAGAGGATGACTCGGAGGTCAGAGATGCATGCAGCCAGGAGCTCTTTTCTACCCCAGAGAAGACTAGCCAGTCACAGCTGTTGGAGCTTGGTGAAGTGCAAACAGGAGAGGAGGCCCCTGGTAAGTGGACTTGATTTTGGGACTCACTGAAGTGAGTTTTTGGGGGAAGGAGGGTTGCAGAAAGCAGGCTTGTCTCCCACTGCATGCCCAGTCTTAGCAGCGGAATAGGCTGTTGATTGACTCCCTCACTTCACGGGAATCTCCCTCAGAGGTCTCCAGGAAATTCTCGTGGAGATACTGGGCAATCTGCTGCCGCAGGTTCTTTGGCAGAGCTGCTTTGTTTTTTGCCCCATTAACGGGGAGTGCTTTGTTCCAGGTGGGCCTTGAGTGGGCCTGACTGTTATAAAAAAGCAGTCAGCTGCAAACCAGCTGAGCGGCGAACAGTGGAGAGGCTAACAGAGGGAGTTTGACTGCAGAGTGCCCACTGAGGCTTTCATCTTGCAGGTTTCTCTGAGTAATTACTGCAACAGCTGAGGAAGCCATTAGAAAGAAGGTAATATGGATGGTGAGCGATCAGCTGTTGTGACCTGCACAGGATGTGCCATGTTTGTCTTTCTTCCACAGGATAGAAGTGACTTTGTCTGTACAAAGTGCAAGCTGGTCTCCATATTGGAAGAGAAGGTTCAAGGTCTGGAGAAACAAGTATCGACCCTGCATTGCATAAGAGAAAATGAAGATTTCCTGGACAGATGTCAGGATATGCTTCTACGGGCACAACATTCTGAAGAATCATAGCAGGCTGCGCAGTGGGGACAGAAGGGTGGTGAAGAAAATTGGCAGCGTGTGACCTCCAGAAGAAGAAAGAGGAGCTTCCATGTAAGCAATGCAGATACAGGTGAGCAACCGTTTTCATGTTCTCTCCACAGGTACTAATGCGGAGAGTGGACTATATGATACGTCTGAGGTAAGGGAGCAGAAGGAGACTCCACCAATTGGAAGGCATGAGATGCACTGTTCTAGGGATGGAGGTTCCACGAGGTGGTGGGTGGTGGTGGTTGCGAGGGTGCTAAAGGAGTTGGCGGATGTGATTGCAGAGCCATTGGCCATTATCTTTGAAAACTCATGGGACAAAAAAAAGCTCAAGGGTTTAACTCTCGGATCTGTGTCTGCACTCCTCTGTTCTTTCCTCTCATGTTGGCACCATTATCGTAGCCCTGACCTCTCATGTCAGCTATCGCAATTCCCGTATCTTCCAGCTTTTTAAGAAGCATATTTGTCATACCAGCTCCTGTAGTATCATCAATGTCAATAAATTCTAGAAAATGCTCTCTGACAGTCACCATTGCAAGGACACTTTCACTAGGTTCTGTTGTTGTTACAAAACGCACCATTAAAGTCATATATGTTCTGTATGGCTGATGTCAGGTGTGCAGTCCAGAATAACAGAGTAATATCTTGCTGACTTCAGATCTGCCACAATCTTCTGTTTGACTTTTGTTGCCAGGGCGTTTTCTTCTTTCACTCATGACTGCTGTTCTGTGCCAGCTATAATGGCTCTGAACACTCAATTGAAGGGGACAAATAAACAGGCTGGTAGCAGGGCCTGAGTGAGGGAAGATATCAGCGTCTTAAGGGCCTAACTGGCTCCTACTACTTCAGTTGACTGCCTGTTCTCCTCAAGTGGGTTCAGGGAAGCAGCAGGAAACAGGAAGCTCCCTGAGAAGCTGGTGTTAATCAGTCCAGGCTCCTGGGGGTGCTAGAGAGGTACATAAGAGGCTCCTCTTCCTCTCTCTCCCTGCAGCTCCTGCTGCTTTCTGTTATTCCCTCTCACCTTTTCTCCTGCCTTCCTATTATGCAGGCCCGGCTCCGGGCATCAGCCCACCAAGCATGTGCTAGGGGCGGCGCCTGGAGGGGGGCGGCGCGGCGGGGCGCTCCGGCCTGAGAGCGGGGATGCGACTGGGCTCGCCTCCCTCCTCCCGGCGCTCCGGCCAGTTGGGGAGAGCGGAGAGCCGCGGCGGGCTACCCGCCCTCCCCCCAGCGCTTTGGCCGCCGGGGGCTCTCTGCCCTCCCCCAGCGCTCTGGCCGCCGGGGAGAGCGGAGAGCCTTGGCCGGGCTCTCCGCCCTGCTCCCGGCGCTCTGGCTGCCGGGGAGAGCAGAGAGCCCCGGCCGGGCTCTCCGCCCTGCTCCCGGCGCTCTGGCCGCCGGGGAGAACGGAGAGCCCCGGCCAGGATCTCCGCCCTCCTCCCGGTGCTCTGGCCACCGGGGACTCTCCGCCCTCCCCCCGGCACTCCAACCGGTCGGGGATTGCGGGCCCACGGCTGGGCTCGGCACCCTCCCCTGCCACGGTGGGGGGAAGGAGGGAGGGAGGGGCGGCGGGTGGCTTTTTTGCCTAGGGCGGCAAAAGAGCCAGAGCCGGCCCTGCTATTATGGCTCTTGTGCCCTCCTTCCTCCAGCACAGCACTCACCATCTCTGTGCATCTAGAGCAGAGAGAATACATATGGCACCAGTAACAGAAACAATTTTCTACACTCTGGGTCCTATTGGCGCGCCCCCACAGTCTGGCATCTGAGGCGGCAGCCTCAGTTTGCCTCATGGTAAGGCCAGCTCCGGATATTCTTCTCAGCTGAGGTGAAGTTCCTTTTCTTTGTGGTTCTCAACACACCTTTCCTTGAATGCACTAACTTAGGCCAGCATCAGGTACTGAGCATCTTATGTCAGGTGCTACTGTCAGGAAGATGAAAATTCATACCAGGGGCCTTCTGATTGCTCAGTGCCACTGGCCAAAGAAGATAAGCATGCGCTTGACATAAATAAAAATGATGTTTAGGATGATGGTGGGCATCTGACAGCAACCAAAGAAAACCAGGTCCAGCAGGTAAAAGCAGAAATATAATTTGGTCATTCAAAAAAGCCATCTGGTTTAAAATTAACCTGGTTAAAACAAAGTAGGTGGTAACCTCAGGGCGCGCGCGCGCACACACACACACACACACACACACACACACACACACCTGATTAACAACTTCAATTAAACTTGGTTACCACTCAGCTCTGTTCTTACATGGTATAGCCCAGATTGCATGGATAGGACAGAATCACTCAAAATCCTATCCCAGTTGTTAGAACAAGCTTGAACTTCAACCAAATTTAATGACCGTTTTAGGTGTGGTTGTCTTTAGCCTGTAAATGAGGTCTTAGCTTAGTAGCATGTAGCATACTTTCCTAATGAGGTTCTAACATGATTTCCAGTCAAACAAATCTCTATTCAGAGTGGTCAAGGAAATTTGCTATAATAGTGGTTAATCATGGTTAGAATTAACATATTTCTTCTCCTACTTTGGCTAGAGTAAGTATACAGATAATTAATACCTAAAACTCCATGTGAAAGGTGGTGCAGTAAACTTGCGCTGTGTAAAAGAGGGTGGATTAATCTATTTGCAATTTATTATAGGAAAGGCAATTGAGAAAATGGTGTATTTATAGGAAAAAATTTAACACTAACCTGCCGTAGCATGGCTTTAAATGCCATATGCCTTAATCTCATTGTTAGGATTTCTCCCGACCTCCCATAAAGGAATCCCTGCAAGAAAAAAAAAAAAAACAAAAAACCAGTAGTGCCTCATATCTTTGATTTTTACTACTTGTAATTTAAATGGCAGTCTGATGCTATTTATACATCAAGTGCAGTCATTTATTAAAAGCATAGCACAAAATGGTGAGATGTGAATGTAAAATTAAAAAAATCAACAAGAGCTGAACAATACAGCTGTAGAGAACCAGACAGACATTCCCCCATCCCATCATGCCATGATCCCTCAGCTACCAACTTTAAATCCATAGCTGATTAAAGCAGTTACTAGAATGCAAACTGCTGTTCTGACCAATTGTTTTATTGATTATGAGAGTTTACCTGCAAAAACCAAGTGATAAAGCAAACACCACCTATAACAGCAAATGTGATGGAGAAAATGTTAGCTTCATGCCGGATCCTCTCCGGATCATCTTTTATTGAGAAGATCTGCAAAAATAGAAGGAAAATCATCCAAGTATTTTGTTAGCCAGCCTATTAATAGAGGCTGTATAACATTATAGAGACTAGAATGGAGTTTCTTACATACTTGGGGAAGAAGAGAGGAGAGCGTTTATATGAATGGATATTTCAAGGTTAAAGTTAAAAAGGACTAAGGGTTAAATTTTCAAAAGCCTCACACTGACTTTTCTGCCTCACACTGGGTCCCTCCTGATAGTCATGGTGCTGTACCTCTGCTGCCTGGCTACAGAGAATCACCTTTGTTCAGACCTCTAGGCACAGGTGTCAGAGACGGCAGTAATGATTGTGCCCATTCCCTGGCTTTGGAACGCTGACACAGCACTGAAGTCAAAAGGAGAAGGAATGAAAAAAGCAATTTTGTTAGCAACTGGTTGGTCAGTAACTTCCTAATAGAAGTTGGCCCTCTGATGCCATTAGGAAACCTTTTTTCTTGATGATATTTCAATAGGCATAATCTTTCAGGAACAGGAGCACTACAAGAGGCCCTACTTCACTCTATTCAGTGCAGAAAGACCCTCCATCCGCATTAGAGAAAGGAAAAGAAGGTGTGAGCCAGCGAGTAGCCCTGACTGGGATGATTTCGTTGGGGTTGGTCCTGCTTTGAGCAGGGGATTGGACTAGATGACCTCTTGAGGTCTCTTCCAACCCTAATATTCTATGATTCTATGATTAAACTACAGGAATGGGAACTTCTCGGTTCTACAACATGCTCCAACAATCATATCCTCTGTGGCTTTGGACAACTCACATCTCTCTGCCTCAGTTTGTGTAAAATGGGGATAATCCTTCCATCACAGATACGTTGTGAGGACTCATTCATTAATGTTCATAAAGTGCTTTGTGAATGGGAAAAAAGTGCAATATAAATATTAAGGATTATTATACTACAGAGAAACTATGTTAGCCAGAACCATTTTCAAATAGAAAGATGCAAACATGGTATTCCTAAATTCTGAATTGTTTTACAAACCATGTTTATAATCTGCATATGTTGGGCGCTCAGTGACCCAAGAAACAGTGGTGAAACTATGCTAGCATATTTTTGTGAAAAACTATGTATAAAAATGATTCTAACTACCCTGGTTTCACTGAAGTGTCCATGGGGCCAACGGTACCAATCAGGTCAACTTAACTAGCCTCCTTCTACAGTTACATTACAGAAAAGTCAGTACTCCACTTACTGTTATAATTTTAGCAAATATGATGGAAAAGATAGGGTGACATGCTCCACTAATAACAGCAGCTAGTGTCCCCAGTGCAATGAAAGGCCACTCAGACTTGTTTAATCTAAAAAGCTTGAGGAAAGAAACTTTGGGAAGGTGTTCCTGGAAAAGAAAAACAGATTAAAATCAGATCTTTTATTTTTGTCAAATACAATTCAATTTTACATTTTTAAGAGAGCTGAGCTGCATTATGGTGTCTACAGGAAGAGTTGAGTTTAAGAACCATGGACTAGTAGAGAACAAGGCAGGTAAATGGAAGACTACAGTTGACAGTACTGGCCAAAATCCATTCTAAAAACACTCTGGAATCCTCTTAACAGCAAACTTTACATAGATAATTATGCTTTCTACTTACAGTCAGTAGCACCTGCCTTCACTAGCAAGACCAAGTACTGATTTTGCCCCAGATGGTCCCCTCAAGGATTGAACTCACAATCCTGGGTTTAGCAGGCCAATGCTCAAACCACTGAGCTATCCCTGCCCCCTTCCTCATTGTTTTATAGATGAGGAAACGGCACACTCAGAAGTGAAGTGATTTGCTGAAAGTTGATACAATTTTAGGAAGAGGACAGTCCTCTTGACTCCCACTGAAATAATCTTTGATATACACCCCCTTTCAGAAATGTTCTGATCTCTCTGGAAGAATTGTGCAGGTTTACCACTGAATGGCTGAATCTTTTTAGGATGAAAACAAAGATCCACAAACCAAACAACCAAACCAAAAAAATCTCGACTAAGCTCCAGTAACCCATTACCTCTTCAGGTGCAGCTTCTTCTTCAGCCTCTTTTTGTGGAACATGTTTTATGCTTGCTCTGTTCGAAATCAACCCATTGATGGGGAACGCTTCTTCATGATCTTTTAAGGTAATAGTGTCTGTTGATTCTTCATGGTCTTCTGTTTTAATAGACTTTAACACAATATAAATTCAGTCACAAATATATCCAAAAGGTCAGTGTAGTTGCATTAGGTAGACTCCACTTCCATTTGCAGGGTCATGTAGGTTCTCTGAGACCCTGACTGCTATTTTGGAGTTAGTCCTCTGACTAAATTTGCTACTCATGCCCTTATTTGGCAGAAACATAAGAGTATTTCTCCTAGTTATTGGATTCTCACTCCTCACTTCCTGAAATCCAGCTACAGGCATCTTCAGTGTTTCCTACATATTTACACAAAAAGCTAACATTTTGTGCCAAGCATTAAGGAAGTCATGCTCACTTTCTTCCAAAGAGCCTAATCCTGTGCAGTTATTCCTGTGAGCTTCCATTGACTTCCAGAAGTGGGCCCAAAAGGTTGTAAGCAAACAATACGTTAAAAAATACTTTGTCATATTGTTTTAATTTTGTTTTTTAAATGGTTTGCAAAACTGATGAGAATACATGTTTGTTCCACCATTTTAGGCCGAAATCCTGGCCCCATTGAAGTTAGTGGCAAAACTCTTATTGACTTTGATAGAGGGAGGATTTCATTCCTAGTATTTTGAAACAATTTCTTCTGAATTTTCTTCTAGTTTATCTTCCCACATCTCCAGAGTATCAAAGTGAGTTGATTCTGAATTGCACAGATGAAAGAATCCATGACAGTACAACAGTTCTAAAGTATAGCGTATAAGAAAGTTTCCTACTAATATGGTTTAAAACACTATTTCCAGGGTCACAGAAGGCCATACTTGTCTTGAAACTGTGTTTTAAAAACAAACAAATTTCAAAGTATATTCAAGAGTTTTCTAAAATACGGCTTAAAAACAGTCTAGTTTTATCTCTTGGCCATTCTTAAACTGCGTTGTTAACAGGAGTGGTTTTAAAACCATGGTAACATAAATGGTATGAAAAAAAATGCTTTAAAATTGTTCCACTGTCACAGCCTTAGTGCCAGTCCAGGCCTTGTCTCCATTAAACAAAACGACTAGCACATCTTTCACAATTGGGTTAGCAATGGTGACAGAACTCTATTCAGGTAGATCAGCCTCTATTCTAACCTTGGTTAGATAACATGGTAGTAAAAATGCCTGTGCTCTGCCTACAGTACACTAGCACCATTTCTATCATTGAAGTTGCACTAGGTGCTAGAGCAACAGTGGAGGAAAATGCTGAAAATGGTGTATATACACACCTGCACTACAACTGTAATTGTACAAGCACCCGGTTGTCTAGCAAAGTTAGGGGGCATCTGTATTCTGACAGATTCTGTGTGTAGTGTGAATCCAACATCAAAATTAGGCAATAGAATTACAGACTAGACTGTTACCTTTTCTTTGGAACACCTTTGTGCTGTGAAAGCTTCCATCTACCCCGTTAGTTGGGATTCCACACAGAGCAGTTGCCAAAGGAGCTGTGCTACAAGGAAGCTGGAGGGTGGGGAAGGGGGCCTGATTTCAGCACATCCTGGGGTATCTGTGGATTTGGGGAGGCATGGGGGGAGGCGCAAACCCCAGTGACATGTACGAACAGAATAATCTTGTTTTTTTGCAGGAGGCGGTGATTTGGCTTTTAGTTACCATTGTGCCTCTCACTTCTTGGCAAAGTAAAGAACTTAACGCATGTACTAGAGTATGTGTGACCTGCTTATTGCTCTATCTTTTAAATAAATGAAGTTGATATGTCACAAACAAAGACTTTCACAGCAAAACTTTAGTATCTTTGTAAGGTACCTGTGCTGTTGCAAGTGAATAATATAACCCCCTTTTCTCCATCAGCTCTGAATGTGTTCCTACTTCAGCCACAGCACCATCAGCTATGGCCACTATTACATTTGCAGTCCGAATGGTGGAAAGCCGATGAGCTATTACAAGAGTGGTTCGACCTTTGCTGGCCTGTAAACAAAAAACCACATTGTAATTTGTGTCCCCTGTGGCTTGGAGATTTAGCGTAATTTACTCTAATTGGTCATATTGTGACTGTAGTTACTCCCATTGATTTCATTTGCTAAAATATCCTGACAATCCATGAGTTTTTCCACAACTGACAACTAAAACCTTTCGTACCCTGCTTCTGTCTCTGCTGAGCTACAGGAGACCTGCTTGCCAGCATCCACACTAAACAAACTCAGAAAGCTTGTTTTGCTTCTCCTGATTTTCTTGACTCTCTCTCTCTTTAATTATTCTGTTCAAAATTAAAAAAGCTAAACTCTGAGCTGCTTTAGGTTATGCCATGTGGAACAGTCTCATAGGGACGGATTCCTTGCAAAGGAGCAGATGGAGCCACATGTACTCTGGCCCTGCCCCAACATGCCTCTATATAGGGGTCCAGGTAGCCTGAAGTTGGCTATGCTAGCCTCACACCTCCCAGGAGTTTTCCTGAACTGTGGGAGCTCTCAACTGTCTTCCTGAGGCTTCTGTAAGTGTCTTCTTTGCTGCCAGAGTGGCATAAAGACACCCAGGATACATCTACTCTGCAATATCTCACCTGAGGCTGGCCCAGGTCAGCTGACTCAGACTCATGGGGCTCAGTCTCTGGGTCTATAAAATTGCAGTGTAGACATTCAGGTTGGAACCCAGGCTCTGGGACCCCATGAGAGGGGAGGGTCCCAGAGTTCAGGATCCAGCCCAAGCCCAAATGTGTACCCTCAGTTTTACATCATGAGCCCCACAAGCAAAAGTCTGCGGACACGGGCCCACTCACAGGTGGTTAATTGCCGTGTAGACATACCCTAAAAGGTACCTGGTTCACATTCACGTAGTCCCATTTGAAACAGGACGATATTAACATGAACTAGGTACCTTTTAAAGGGCAGTTAGAGCACAACACTGTACCACGCTTCACAAATCACACCCCTTTGGTGCACTTTGCCAGTGCCGTGTAGACAAATCGTTCATCGGTGCTGAGGATCTGTTTTCTGGAGGGAGTAGCCATGAGTGACATGCAGTGGAATAATAATCAATGCACACTTCTTCGGCAGTGCACATCTCTATGAAAAGCATGAACTAGAAGGTATCAATATTTACACACTCAAAAGATTAACATTACTGTAGTGCTTCTTAATACCCCATTTGGCATTTTTGTTAGCATTGGTCTGATGATCTGAAAGTACAGAAATATCTATTGTTCCAATTCAGATGTTTGTGTATTTAAAATTGATTTTCAAGAGAAGGACAAGATGTTGATTCTAAAAGCTCTAACGGTGACAAATTATTTGCCAAAGGGCAAATGTTGCCCTCACTGATTTGCACCCTATTTACAATCTGATGGTAGCCAATGGGTTTGCATGTGCATCAGGGCAACTTTTGGGCCCATAACCACATAACAACACATTCATTATATCTTAGTGATTTAGACCCCAGTCTTGCAAGGAGGGCTCACCCATACAGAGCCTCACTGCAGGATTGGGCCACGGTGAGAGTTACCACGTGGTTACTGTTGTACCCAGTGGGGTTACAGCATTGTTACTGCTGAACAATGGGCAGCATTTGGCAGTAATTGAGTAAATCATCCCTGTCATTGCAGTACAATAATAATCTTGTTCATCTATTCCTTGCTTTGAAAGAAAATATATTTGATTCAAGAAGATGGAGCTAGAGGTTGTGTCAATAACCCAGCATTTACCTTTTCCAGTGCAGCTTGGACTACTGACTCACTTTCTGTATCCAGGGCGGATGTGGCCTCATCTAACAAGAGAATTTTAGGGTTGCGCACCAAAGCTCGAGCTATGGCTATTCTCTGCTTCTGGCCACCACTCATCTGGGCTCCTCTTTCTCCTACAAGGGTATTGAATTTCTGAGAACATAGCAGAGACACCATCAGTTTTGCAGTCTAAACAATTAACCACTAAATAGAGCTTGATCCACAGTCCATTGAAGTCTATGGAAAGACACATCACCTCCCAACCTTGATTTCAATGGACTTTGGATCAGGCCCACAGTGAGAGCAAGATAATTCTGTATTATGGGAGCACCCTAGTGAAATGAAAGCTAAGGTTATATATTGTCTGATCCCCAGAGTGCAGGACACAAATCCCATTTGAAATTAAATCTACACAAAGTCACTTTCAGTAGCAAAAACGTTCCCACAAGCAGGTGGTCATGGAATTTTTTCAGATGGGTACAAAGGACCAGAGGGGCATCCCAGGGCGATAGAGGGAGTTTCTGCTCGATCTGGTACTGGAACACAAGTTTCTGATGTGAAAGACCCAAATCTTATCCACTCAGCCGCAGTATCCCTCAAAAAAATACATGTCAGATCTGCTGCCCTGATTCAGCCAGGTACTGAAACACCTGCATAACTTGAAGCACTAGGATGACCAGACAGCAAGTGTAAGAAATTGGGATGGGGGTGAGGGGTAATAGGTGCCTATATAAAAAAAGCCCCCAAAATTGGGACTGTCCCTATAAAATTGGGACATCCGGTCACCCTATGAAGCACGTAAGTAATTCTATTGACAGTGAGGATACTCATGTGCCTGAAGTCATGCACATGCTGAAGTGCCTTATTGAATTGGGGCCTTTGTGCCGTAAACACTACCCTGATCACCATCTTATATGTCTAAAAATACAAATTTTGAATGGCACTGCAATTTCCACTCTTGGCCACAAGGTGGCTGTAAAAATCAACCTTTCCCTGCTTTCATTTATCAGCTGTTGCTGAGTTTTGGTTACCCGTATTCTGTGATTTTGCAGCAGGGCAGCTGTCCCTCAACTTGGGGCTGAGATTGAAGGAAAGAACCATAGTTCTTACTTTTAAAATGCATTTATATTAGAGTCATTCATGCTTCCAGCTTTTGGAATCACAGTTATCCCTCCCCTGACCCAGCCCGGATTTATTTCCATTTCCTTACATGTCTGTTTCAGAGAATTTAGAGAAACATTGCAATTTATGTAAATTCCTTCTGTCACACACACAAAAAATGGTTTCTTTTATGGTCATATCTCAATATCTCACTTTATTTCAGTTCATTTCTAAGAATGCAGGTTATTTTAAGTACCATACTTACATCAGGAAACTCCATGATAAAATCGTAAGCATTTGCTTCTTTTGCTGCATTCTCAATTTCTTCATCAGTTACATCCTCTCGACCATATCTTATATTGTTTCTAATTGTTGTCCCAAACAGAACAGGTTCCTGACTGACCACACCAATGAATTCTCGGTAATGTCTCAGATTAAGGGACTTTATGTCATGTCCATCCACTGTGATCTAAAGAAAAAAAGAGATTGTGAGAGCCTGAGGTTGTATATTATTATTTTTCTTCTTATTTTGTATTACCGTAGCACCTAGAAGCCCTAGTCATGGACCATGACCCCATTGTGCTAGGCGCTGTACAAACACAGATCAAAAAGACAGTCCTGTTCTTGAATCTTTCTAAACCTACAAACGTTTAGGACAAAATCTTCCCATTCAGTTTGTTAGGGCAGATTTAGGATTCATGAGAAAAATGAGGATTTATTTTTGTTTCAGTGAAGAAATAGTCCTTGGCCAGATGTTTCCATACACCAAGTGGAGATTTGCCTCTGCCGGCACCACATCTGGAGTAAGGCCAAAGTAAAGGAAAGAGGAAGGGGCCCTCAATCTGAATCCTACCATCCCTTACATAGTGTTGGCTGGAGATGCTTTTCATTTTTGCAGGAGAGGAAAACTTGAAACCAGCAGAGGCCATCTCTGCTTATCAATCATATGGTATTATGGTTTACTGACACACACTCTAAGGCCTGCATGAAGCATGGTGCAAGGAGGATAGAAGGGAAAAAGAACAACCATCATGTATCTTAAATGGGAGATCAGTCCTATGCAGGTAATCCATATGGTGGAGGGGGTAACACAAGGTTTGGCATTTTACACTTTAGCTGTGCTCGTAAATGCCCATGAAAATTCTTTGTCTGGATAGCAAATAGGATAAGCGTCAGGCAATCGTTGAGATGAACACCGGTCTTCTACGTGCACTCTCACAGGACTGTGCGACACTGGAGCCGGGGTGGGGTGTGCTTGGCTGTATTTTATTACAGTGCTGTTTTTTCCCATTTCATACATGAAGGGGATCACCATTACGTAGTGGCCTGGAAGACAGAATTGCGAGAAGGCCAAGCCCAGAGACTGTTCTATGAGGACCCTGGCCCACTTCTCCAAAACTCGCTTGCCAATTCACAGCACCAGGACAAGGAGTTCAGGTTCTGGAGTGAGCAGCAAGGATGGAGTAACTTAAGTATGGATAATCAGTGGCCTCACCTTCCTACGTGGTCATGTTACCTCAATCGATTTAGATACATATATGGCCCCTATCACCATGGCATACGAACACCTCTAAAGTAGTTAAGCTTAAAAAACAATAGCCTCTCTCTCCTCTCATCACATACTGTCTTAAATACCAGGAGCCCCCAGGTCCCTCAGAGGAGAGTAGATCTGATCTACTAGTAGCGCTCCAGCTAGATCTACTGGAGCTAAATCTGAATAGCAGGTAGCAAGTGATTCGAACTGAGCTCTGGGGCCAGACTCATTGGCAAAGATCTGCCAGCAAAGGACAGAGCTGCATTTAGATGGTCCCTCCTAAATAATATTTAACAGTTAAACATTGTATTTATTTCAATTCAAGACAATATCTACCCTCCACAGGAAACCCTATAAACAACACTGTTAAGCAAGTAGGCTACCCAATATGCAGGACACCAGCCAAGTGTGTGTTTGGGTGTTCTAAATCCATGCCCAGCATCTGCAACAAATTCCTAATGTAAATGGTGAGGCTGCTCAGAACAGAAAACACCCTACAGTATTTAAAACGCTTGCCCGTGATTTATGTAACTTCCAAGTGATCCACTCTCTGAGGGCTGTAAGGCTCACTTTGTAAGAGTTTGACTTTTGTTAAATCTCCCAGCATCAGATGGGAGGAACAGCGGCTGATTGGCCCAAAATCTTGTGTTATTATAGTTGGGAACAATACCCCATCTTTGTGCTCCACTTGTCTCCTTTTTCCTTGAGGACTTGTATAGCTATAATTCTTTGTATTTTACTATTTTAATACCTATGTAAATAGGACTATGCTCTAGAATTGCTGTACTCACCACTCCTTCCTGTGGATCATAAAACCTCTGAAGCAGCTGGACCATTGTGCTCTTACCACATCCACTGCTTCCAACCAATGCCACCGTTTGTCCACAGTCAATTTTCAGAGTGAGACCTTTCAAAACCTTGTGGTAGTTAAAAAAATAAAATGTAGAACAATCTCAAATTAACGAGATTCTGTCACTTAGGGTGACCAGAGGGCAAGTGTGAAAAATCAGGACAGGGGTGGGGGGTAATAGGTGCCTATATAAGAAAAAGCCCCCAAAATTGGGACTGTCCCCATAAAATCAGGACATCTGGTCACCCTACTGTCACTAAATCCTGCCGGGTTTATCCCTGCTACATTTCAAAACGCACGCATTCCCATTGCAAATTCTGGCTTTGATCTTGTCTCATACCTCAACCACTGGAACCTGCCCTTCCTGACACCTCACATACTCTAATTTGTCCAGTGTTCTGCAGCAAAGAGTCATCTACTCTCATGATTCTGACCACATTCAGTCCCTCTTGAAGTCCTTCCATTGGCTCCTGCACGCCACGTGCATCACATTCAAGCCCCTGGGCTCACCTTCAGGACCCTGCATAACTTTGCTCCTTCCAATCTCTCTTCTCTTGTCCTTTTTAGAGGCCACACCTTTCTTGCCTCACTCAGCTCAAACATTCCATTGTCTGACAACCCCTTTTTACATTCTTCTCCAACACTCTTCTCCATGCCTTCTTTTATGTTTCCTCTCTACACATGGAACTCAAATCAACCGCCTGACTCCAATCTGCCATGCTTCCATCCTGTCGTCTAAAGCACACAATTCTTTTAGCATAATACACAAGTAACATGCCATGTTTCAAGTTGTAGTCACAGTGACTACAACACAGCACAGAATAGGTGTTTCTCCTACCTGGACATCTGGTCTTGAAGGATAACTGAACTGTACATTATTAAATTCAAGTGCTCCCTTTATGTGATCGAGTTTGTGTCCATCTGAAGAAAAACTATCTATAGTGGGTTTCTGGGGAATGGAAAAAAAATAAAATTTACGCAAATGATTTACAAATGCACAATTGAGGGAGGGAGATATCATTATAGCCTGAATATTTCATATTTTTATTCTACAATTTAAAACATCTTCCACACCACACCCGTTTTAGCATTGGGTAGTTTGCAGTCTAAGGCTAGCTGCCATAGTTACTTTGCTTTGGTAACTGCATTCTGTTCTTTGTAATTTCCTTTTAAGAGCCTGAGCATAATGGTTCTTTCTAAGCCAGTTTGGTCTTTTTCCATTTGGCCATCACTAATTTTTTCCTCCTTTATTTTTCAATGGAAATTACCATGACTTTTTGCTTATTACTACTTTATTGTTCTATTGGCATCGTTAGTGCTCTCATACAAGATAATAGCCCAGTTATGAGGGCAGGGTAGAAGGATCCGTACCTGATCAATTATCTTGAAAACTTTAAAGGCAGCTCCTCTAGCAATAGAGAAAGTTTCAAAGTGTGGTGCTGCTGTGCCCAGGCAATAACTACTAAAAGTTACGCAGAAGAAAACCTAGAGGAGGAAGAAGATGAAACCCACACTGAAAACAAATTCAAAATTAAAGGCTGGTCCTATAGCCTTGATTTAGGCAACACTCCCATTTATGACCATTGGAGCTATGCCTCAGAAAAGACCGCAGGATCAACTCCATCATTGCTGTGTCATTCACAAGACATTCCTAAGTATCAAAAGAATAAAGTTTAAACCTTGGAATGCCAGCACAATACCTTATAGTCTGGAACAATAGAAACTGAGAAGGATTTTTGGCAAAATTCTATGGAATTTCTACATAAGCCAGAAAGAAAATGACTATTTTTGTTTCCTATTCTACTTGTCTCTATTGTAGTATATTTTAAAACCAAATATTGTTAAAAAATACAAAAAGGTCATTCAAACATATTTATTGGCTCATTAAAGTGAATGGGCTTTACCGCTGCTTGATCAAGTTTTACAGAAAACTCAGAAAACCTGCAAACCACACTGCAAAAGTCCAACATATCTTTAGCTGACTACACCATAAACCTCACTGAGTTTTAAGGCAAGAAGTAAATAGAGTTTCAATTTTCCAAACAATTAAAAACTCCACATAGTCAAACTTTCAATTATATTCTATTATCCTTCAAATGAATAGAAACACAAGATGTGAGAGGTACATACAGCCCCCTACCAAACAGTTGATCACATACTTTGTGAGGAAGAATCTATTAGGCAAATTTCACCTCCTCTTCTGTTTGTGGAAAATCCATGAGCAGATTATGATTTTCTCTAATTTGTTAGTTATTTTAAATTATCTGATTACGTTTTCAATTAACTTCATTTACTGTTATTTAGTTGTGATTGGTCATATAGTCGCATGGTATTGTTTCTGTTCCCTGACTGCAATTATTATAATCCTTGTGTCTGGTGTGAATGCTTCTGGAAAGTAAATTTAACATTCATCTTCTATGCACATTTGTGCTGGTAAAACAAACTGCATGAATGTTCATGGAAAACAAACACAGAAGAGACGCAAATATGGTGGAGACAAATTTTTATATAAATTCAAACTAATATCATGAAAGAAATCACTATTTGCCTCACTCTATTAGATAAGTTAGCTGAAACAGCTATGACTGTGAAGTGCAAAACCAGGTGGATTTAAATCATCTTTATTTGACCTCAGAGTGAACACTTCACTGAGAAGAATGGGGTGAAATTTTACATCTGCTTTGTTGTTACATTAAAAAGACAACAGCAAACCGGTTATGTTGTGAAGATTCTCTTCTGCCTATCTAAATTCTTATATTAGTGCCCATTACCCTGATATCCAAACACAACTTCACAACCAAAACGGCAAGGAACTTAATTTTAACTTATATTTTACAGAACACAACCAACTCTGCAGGAAGTTATGGAAAGAACCCAGCGCCTGAGCAGTTGTGGATTCTCCATACATATGATATCTCTTGTCCCTGCCTATAGCCAACATATCACATACTCAACATCACCTTCACAATGAAGTTAGTTTGTAGAAAGACATTGATGTAAAAATATGACACTTACAGCCAGGACAGTCCCAACTGAATAGCCAGTATTCTCATCAAGAATTAAGGTAGTTCCATACCAAAACCCAAGCCCGTAGCATCCATTTATAATTAGGTACAAAAAACCAACAGACAGCTTAGAAGCAATAGCTTTTTTTATACCAAGGTTTTTTGCTTCTCCTAGATTACTTGTATATCTGTTAAAAAGACAAACATATGTTAGTCATTGTGGCTGCAGACAAAGTCATAAATTAAAAAAGACATTAACTATTGAGAGAGTCAGACCTATTGATTTCCTTCTCTTGTCCTCCAAAGGCTACAACAGTTCGCACTGATGACAGGACTTCTTCTGCTACTGCACCTGCTTTAGCATAGGCTGTTAACTCCTTACTGGTTAATGTGATGATCATCTACAGTCAATGGGAGCAGAATGAAGTGAATTTCTCAAACAAATTGAGAGTAGCTCTATACCTCATGTTTATTATGTTCTTTCTCCGAGCTCAGAACTGCCAGATTCACAATGATCTTTAGAATTGCTTCCTGGGTCATTATTCTACGCCTGATCAAGTATCCAATCTTGCAAATACTATCATGCAGATGTAAGTATGCACTATCCCAGTAATGTTTACAGAATTGGACCATAGAAAACATTTTAAATGCTGTTCCATATGTACAGAACTTGTTATGGAATATATCTTAGAAGCATAAAGATCTGTGATCTTATAAACTCTGTCCCAGCAGTCTATTAGACCTACCTAAACAGGATGAGTGCAGGGACGTTCATTAATTAATTAATTAATTAATTAAATGAGGCCAGGAGAAAAATGCTAGGCCCCGAAGGATTTTTTTGGGGGAGGGCTATTGAATCTTCTCAACTTTATTAATACATTTTAAGATATCAAAAGACAATGTTAAAATCATAAAGGCAGGTGTTTAGGAGGACCACTACCTGTTACAAATAATCTGAGATTGTGAAATCTTTAGGACAGAGATTATCTTTCTGTTACGTGTGTGTGTGTGTGTGTGTGAACAACTCCTAGTAGTATGGTGTTGTGATACTGCTTGTGGCCTCTAGGTGCTACTGCAAATCTACTATAATCACTAACAATACAAGAAAATTGAGACTAAGAAATATACCTAATTCCCTTAAATATATCTATTTCAGGCTAAATATTTTTGTAACATTTTTTTTTTACTCCAGGTTCAAACATACTACTGGAGTTGCTCAGAAATTTTTCAACAGAAAACAGATTCATTGAAGCAGAACCTTTCATGGGAACGTATTGGCTTCAACCAAGCTTTTGTCCAGAAGGTTTCTCAGGTCCAGAATGGGATTTCTGGTGAAAATGAGAACACCCAGAATAGCCAGTGATTAGGCACTCAGCTGGGATGTGGGAATCCTATGTTCAAATCCTTGCTCCGAATCAGGGAAGGGACTTGAACCTATAGTTCCTACATCACAGAGGAGTACCCTAACCACCTGGCTTATTGGCTGTTCTATCTCTCATGCTCTACTTTGCAAAAAAAAATTGAAAGGTCTCAGTTTTGTCCTGATTCAGAACAAAAATAAACGTTGAAACTTCAAAATGGAATTCTTATTTTCCAGCCAGCCCTACTCACGGCCTCCTACATCCTTAAATCCCTCAGTATGGTCAAGTGGAAAAGAGATAATAAGGTAAAATATCCTCTGTGGAATTAAGCTTATATGTAAATTGTCTCAGAACTGCTAAGCAAAAAGTGACAACATTCAGCTGTTAGGAGTCAGAGTATTAGTTCATACACTGATAATCTAGAACATTCTAAAAATGTCAAAAATTAATAACTCAAGAGGTCTGGGAATAACAGGAAGGAAAGTGGCACAAGACAATTATGCTGCTTGTAGTTTTCAAAGTTTTCACTGGTTTTGATAAATTTTGGAGTCAGAGACAGGATATTTGCAAATTGGGTATCAAACTGGGTATTTTATCTCATGGCAAGACAGTGAAGTGTACATTGTATAGGAATGGGAAGATGAGACAGAGGTAGAGTAATAATTGGAATGGGCACCTGAGCTTGTTTTAGGGATCTATCCTGCCATAGGTTACACCCTTCAAAGAGGATATGGGTTCATATCCTAATGCAGGATCAGGCCTGAGTGGTTGACTCAGCAGTAAATCATGTGGCCTTAAGACCCATCTTTCTTTATTTCTGTGCTACTGCTAACAATTCCATCATCTCAAGCCATTGTGTTATGTCTTTATGCATCTGGATTCCAGCACTGCCTTCAATAAGGACCCGATTGGATGGATTTGAGACTTTTCTTTTTTTTGACTCTGAAATTTAACTGAGTTTAAGCACATTACTCCAGCTGTAGCATTATCAGAATGTACATGTCATACATGATCAGGGCAGCCGAGAGCAGGTTTGGGCCCTGGTGAAATTTTTTTTTTGGAGCCCCCCAGCAAGGGTGGACCGCCGGGCCCCAGTAATTTGTACCGGCTTCCCCCCTCTCTCGTCGGCCCTGTACATGATGTGTTCTGTACATGTGATCAATAGCTATCCTGTGTTTGTATCTCGTCTGAGAAGTTAAACCTGTCTAGTCATGTTAATCATTGAAATCTGACACTGTTACCCATATTGTATGTGATTCAAAGCCATCCAAAGTATGACATGTATTTAGAGTAAACAAATGGCACTGAACATGTGTTAGCTGCTTATTGTATCAGAGTTTTCATTTATTACTCTAACAAATGAATAAACCTACCAGATTTGCCTTTGAGATATAGTGAAAGTCAGATCGTTGTTAGAATAAGTATCTAATCCAAATGTAGTAATCATTGCTAGGAGAATAGTTCTATTTCCTATCATCTTCTGATGAGCCTAGTGGCAGCTTTTTTGTTATTAATAAAGACAACACAATGTTTATCTGGATAATTTGCTTGTTAAAATGAAGAGATTGTCTAATATTAATTAATATTGGAAAGTTTCTCCATTTTTAAAGATGAAACAATTTGAATTGTCCTAAATATATCTATGTACATGTCTATCTGTGCAAAGAAACTATTTTTTTTTTAAATCAGGCATTTTTCTTTTAGTTTTTCTTTTCTTTTCAGGAACCATGTCTTAGCAATTGTGAGCAGCTGTTAAACTCCTACTAAAGGAAAGTTAACACTTAAAATATAATTCGGTAATTTAAAGATCAAAATGTACTTTCTTTCACACATAAGAATAAGCCCCAGGATTTCATTAGTGGAAATCTGAGCTTTTCGGTAACTGTAATTTTGGCAAGTATATAGCAAAAACAGTTTCCATTAAATACCCTTTCCCCAAGAAATTTGTTACATATTAATCCTTAAAATCTTGCCTACCTTAGAACAAAATGCTGCTGATAGTACTACGAGGGGGCTTGTGGACAGGATCACAAGTGTAAGTTTCCATCCCTTCAGAAAGCCAATCACTATGCCTACTGTGAACGTTGACATGTTTTGAAATAGCTGAGCGACTTTGTCTCCAATGCCATCATTGATTTTATTAATGTCTCTAAGAGGAAAAAAAAAAGCAATTTTTTCAGATGAAGATAATATAGATATTATTCTAAACTATCTCTATTTCTCTCTCATTTTCATTAGGGCTGTCAAGTGATTAAAAAATGAATCGCCATTAGTCGTGCTGTTAAACAATAGAATACCATTTACTTAAATATTTTTGGATGTTTTCTACATTTCCAAATGTATTCATTTCAATTACAACACAGAATACAAAGTGTATAGTGCTCACTTTATATTCTGGATTACAAATATTTGCACTGTAAAAAAACCAAAATAAATGGTATTTTTCAATTCACCTTATACAAGTACTGTAGTGCAATCTCTTTGTCATGAAAGTTGACCTTATAAATGTAGAATTATGTACAAAAAATAAATTCATTCAAAAACAAAACAATGTAAAACTTTAGAGCCTACAAGTCCACCCAGTCCTACTTCTTGTTCAGCCAATTGCTCAAACAAGTCTGTTTACATTTGCAGGCGATAATGCTGCCTACTTCTTGTTTACAATGTCACCTGAAAGTGAGAACAGGCATTTTCATGGCACTTTTGTAGCCGGCATTGCAATGTATTGCAATGACTGAGTGGACTTTTCGATTCCAAATTTTTACAAAGCTGCACTCAAAAACAAAACAAAAAAATTCTACATTTGTAAGTTACACTTTCATGATAAAGAGATTGCATGACAGTACTTGTATGAGGTGAATTGAAAAATACTATTTCTTTTGTTATAATTTTTACAGTGCAAATATTTGTAATAAAAATAAAAAGTGAGAACTGTGCACTTTGTATTCTGTATTGTAATTGAAATCAATATATTTGAAAACGTAGAAAAATGTCCAAAATATTTAATAAGTTTAAATTGGTATTCTATTGTTTAACAGTGCGATTAAAACTGCATTTAATATTTTGAGTTAATTGCATGAGTTAACTGTGATTAAATTGACAGCCCTAATTTTTATATACACACACTTTGTAGCACAGTATTAATTATTACTGTTACCCATTTTGGCCCAAGTGGCTAGCCAAAAATTTGGGGTCTTGCAGATTGTCAATTTATCCTCCTAACTGGAACAATGGAGCCAACTACCTTTGATGCAATCTTGTTTATTTGCAAGGAATGTACAAAGTAATTCTCCACAACATTTATGCACATGCTTAATTTTAAGCATGTTAATAATCCCATTAACTTCTGGTAGAGTTAAGCACATGAGTGTCTGCAGGCTCAGGGCCGAGGTCAGGCAGATCTCTATTAATTTTATTTATTTATTAGCCTATCACAATTTGTGAGTGCAATTTACATGACTTAAGGTTGGGTCTGCTCATATTTCCTGTAATTTGGGGGAAAAGAGTACCCTAGGCTCTTTGTCTTTAAAGCTGTAGACAAGTTCAGATCTCAGGCCTGGTCTACACCTAAAAACTTTGGTTGACCCAGCTACCTTGCTCAGACCTGTGAAAAATTTCACACTCCTGGGAGAGATAGTTAAGCCAGCCTATGCCTTGGTGTAGGCTCTGCTAGGATGACAGAAGAAATCTTTCATCAACCTAGCAACTGCCTCAAGGGGGTGAATTTACTATAGTGATGGAAAAACCCTTTCTGCTGCTGCAGCAAGGGTCTGCACTACACTAAGGGTAACTGCAGCACTGCAGACATTCCCTCAGTTACATTAGTGTAAATTCACAGTAACTCAAGTGAATGCAAGAGTTAATCTTAATTCCCAGTGGTGAAACTGATGGCAGAATTAGCCCACAGAATACCAGTATAAAGGCCCACTTTACACAGATGCAACCTATTAGTCCCCACTCAACCCCAGTTTAGTCACCACTAAATAGTTGCACCACTGCAAAATGTTCTTAATGCAAACAAGGCTTAACAGTCCAGGATTAGAGCTGGATGAATATTTTCTGGTTGAATTAATCTATTTCAGAAGTCAGGTTGAATTTGGTGAATACAAAAAAAAAAAAGTCAAAAAGGTTCATTTTGACATTTTCTAAACAAAACATTTCAACTTTTCATTTTGAAATAGTGTTTTGTTTAGAAATGTAGTTAGATTGGTAAAACTCAGTTTTTGTTTCTGGTCAAACAAAATGTTTCATTTGACCAGAAATGATTTCTTTTTTTCATTTTGGCAACAACAAAAAAATCAGCTTTTTTTTTCCCCATGAAATTATTTTTCTCCCCAGATTTTTTGTTTTGACCATGAAAGCAAATAAATAAGCAAATAATTTGAAAAAAATATCATTTGCTCAGCTCTACCCAGAATTTTACATTCAGTGGAAATATATACAGCTTAGGCATAAGAACAAAGAGAAACGCTCTCAGAAGGCTTAAAAATTGACTAAGGACATGGTTCTGCAATCTTTACTCACTGGGACTACTTGAGGGCTGCAGTACAGGACTGTAAACAACAAAATACAAAGACTCTTACTCAGTCAGACGTGTGTTAAGCTCTCCACTGTTACTGCTATCAAACCAGCTGAGTTCCTGTCCCAGAATTGCATGGAAGAAAGTTTTTCTTATTTTCTTTGTTTGCCTTGCTGCTGCCAAAACCCAAAAGGAAATCTGTAGGTAGCCAAACACTAAGGCAGTCGTTCCAATACCGACATAATATAAAGCGAACCTTAAAAAAAAAAAAAAATTAAGTTGTGGCAACTTGGAAGAAAGGGAACTTGGTTATTATTATAAATAAAAAGGTTATTTAATTTTGTTTCTAAGGTTATGTCTACACTACTGCCTATGTCAGCAAAACTTATGTTACTCAGGGGTGTGACTATTCCACTCCCGAGCGACATAGTTACCCTGACATAAGTGCCAGTGTGCACAGCGCTATATCGGTGGGAGACAACATAGCTTATGCCAATCACAGGAGTGTGTTTTTTATGCCGATGGGACAGAGCTCTCCTGTCGGTATAGTAGAGCATCTTCACCACACACTCTGCAGTGGCACAACTGTACCGGCACAGCTGCAGCACTGTATGTGTAAACATGGCCTAAGAGTTTCACTGCAAAATCCCAAATTCCTGGGGCGATGTTAACCACAGACATTTATCTAGCAAAAGCTGAGGCCTGATTCCTTCACAGTGGTATAACCCCACTCAACTCCGTGCAAGTGAGAGCAGAATCAGGCCTCTGACATGTGGATAATATTGCTGTCCCCTGACTGCGTGGTGGTTGATTTCAGGGCTTTGCAGCAGGTCACTTTTTGTAGTTGGAGAGAAGTTGATGTCTGGGAGTCAGGTCTGATGTAATTTGTTGATTTATGCTATGAACATGATGCTATCTACATGCGTAGGTGAGATTTGTGGTTCTTATACAGAGGCAGACCCAACCTGTCACAACCAGCTCTGGAAACCCCAGCTCAGTCATCACATCCACTCCCAGCCACTAGAAACAACTGCTTCCTTTGCTGTTCCTACAGCCTCCTCCTCCCCCACCACCTGCCCTCGCACAGTTAAACAGCGTCTTCCCTTCTTGGCTATCCTACATCACCTTCCAGTCAGCAGCAGTAGATTCACCCTCATCAGATTCTCCACTCTGTCCTCTGCTGACCTCTCACTGCTCACCTGATTCCACACAATACACATTGTGAATCTAAGCCTATTACTGTTTGGTCAGAGTTCCTTTCCTTATCTGCACTCAAGATTAAAACCTTTTCATTATGGTTATGAAAAAGGCCAATAAAATGCTACATCTCTGGAGGCTAATGAGTTTAAATGGCTATTCATTACTTCACAATTATACATGAAGCTCCTGGAATCCCATCATTTGCTCTTCACAGCACTCAGCTATTTCTTCCCATTCTGTTACTTCCCTCAGCTTTATACCAGAGTCATGCCAATCAATGCGGCTGGAGTTATCCCTGATTTACAGCAACATACGTGAGCAGAGAATCAGGTTCATTCATTTTCTTTTATTCATGAGGTAAAATGGTTGGGACAGAAGGGAAAGTAGTCATGGGGATACAATTCAATACAGCAGATAAGTCTGGTTCTCAGCTAGGGCGAAGGTGATGAACAAGAACTTCTATCTAATGCTATTAACTATCTCCACCGACAGTTTACTTACAGTCTGTATTTGCTGTACACTTCACAGCTGCTAGTCAACCCAAAGTTAATAATTACTTTGAACTTACTCTGTCATTTGTTCTTCAAAGGGCACTTGTGACTGATTGCAGCTCAATGAACTTGCTGAAAAAAAAGATGTTTAAAAGTTATGAAAGTTGTTAGAGAGACAAGGTGGGTGAGGTAATGTTTTTATTGGTGATACTGACAAGTTTTCAAGCTTATGCAGAGCAGGCCTGAAGAAGAGTTCTGGGTAAGCTCAAAAGCTTGTATTGGACAAGTTTGGTGAGAGACACATGATAGTACCTCACCCACCTTGTCTGTAATATCTTGATACCAACACGTAGTGTTTAATTTGTAATGAAAGAGGTACTCGGGCTCAAGCAATTTTTTTTTTTACATTCAACTGACGTGGCAAACCCAGAGGTGCTGAGGCTATGAAATGCCAACTCTAGAGATGCCAGGGCTCAGCCCTGGCACAAATTAAGCACTACCAACACGGCTACAACACCACCACATACAACAATGTAAGTTGTTAATTATTTGCACCATCCGCCTTTAACTCTTCATTGCTGGTTCTCCACACCAGTATGTGTTGTGATAACATGCAGTATCATTCCATTTATTACAACATTCCACTGAAACATACCTGCTATGCCAATTTAATTTATTTTGTGCCTGACATACAGGCCTGGTGTGTTAATCAGCAGCAAAAAGGTTAAACTCAGTAATTGTTACGTTATCATATCACCATTAGAATTATATGCCTGTGTTTCACTTCCATGTGGATTTTGCAGCTTGTCCCCCCCAACCCCCATGCTCACAAGCAACCCTGAACAGCTGAAAATAATCACACAAAGATATTCATGCTAGGCAGGGTAAGACTTTTTAGCTCAGATTTACCCCCGTTTACATCTACTTTTGCCTACATAAGCTAAGATGGTGGTCGTTTATAAGGTAAAACTTAAGCTCTAAAAGCACCTTTAAAACATCAGAAATGTCAATGTCTCTGTCCTACTGGAGCATACATTAGATAGCCAGAGGGCTGAAGTTGGGGATTTCTCAGCCCTCAATTGAAGAGGCACCCATGTTGAATCTCCTATGGAGAGACCTTTTCTTCTCCCAGCTGTTTCTCAGACCTTTGAGTTACACAGGTGTTTTTGTTTATATCAGAGTAAAATTCCTCCCCCTTAGTTGCTCAGGTTTTCCTGATTTAATAATCCCACTAATTTTCTATTATCAGGGGGTTTCTAGGCATCATAGAGTCTCCCCAGGCTACGGTAGTAAACACAACCCGAATTTCTAAAGCAAACAGAAAAAAATTGCTCTTTTTTTTTTTTAAAAAAGGAGAGCGCAAGAAGAGTAAAACTCCCTTTCAAGCTGTTGTATGTTTCTGGTGAGCTTCTGGTTCTGAGTACCATAAAAATAAGAGGCTATTGTTTATTATTAGAATTAAATGAGTTTACAAAGCACAAACCAACGGATCACTAGCTACTCTGGGGACAGCTTTTCCCCACATTGTCTGGATTTCCTGGTAGCAAAGAGCTCTTAGAAGTCTTGTTGCCATGGGCTATGTGCTCTGCCCTTCTCTTTGAGGGTAATAGAATCCACTGAGGGAAGTAAATGCCCCCCACCTCTGCTTCCATGCTCCCCATCCCAGCTCTGCCCTTTTTCACTGTCCTCTACCTGCACAAATGAAGTGGGGAGAGAGGTTCCAGGCCCATGGTTATAACATTAAGTTACCGAGCACCATCAACCTGAATAAAGTAGAGCAGAAGCCTTTATTTCCATAGGCAACACAGCTAGTGATATCTTGAAGAATATTAATGGGTCACCACTATCTATAGAGCACATCAAGGAGAATAGTGGGATCGGAATTTATTAAAATTAGTAACTCTTCCACGTAAGCATTTCTTCATGAAGACACTGCCCATTGTCATAAGGTGGAATCCATCCCTATGCAGAGGCCTGCAACACTGCTTAAGTCCTTTCAAGGACTATTAAGCCTTGTGTGAGATTTGTAGCGAAGGATGAATTTCACCTATAAAATGAATGGCCACGATGAGTGAAGTTTAAACAAATTAAAGAAACCGAAGAAATCTACTAAGTTTACATGAAGACTTACTACTTCCCAAACTTTTCTCTATGGTAAAGATGATCGTTACTTAGCCATGAAAACACCCACATATCCAAGCTCTGCTACAGGAATAAATAAATAAAAAATCCCACAGACAAATTAGACTTACTTTTAGCCCTTCTTTTCACAAGAAAGCTAAGGTGATCATAAGGAAATAAATGGGCGAGGGGAGAGGAACATATCATGAACAAAAGCAAAATAAATAAAGTATATGAATTGTTTCCTTACGTAAATTCTCCTGGGATATGCAACCACTCACAAAACCGTCACTCATTTCACCAAAAACCAGTGACATCAGAGGAAGGCAAACTCCATTCAGTACTGCTGCTATTGTTCCAAATACCATAAGAGTTATATCCAGCCCATCTGCATATCGAAACTGATGGGAATCAGTAAAAGAAGTAAATATCAGATTATTTTAGTCAGTGGAAACCAGTATGGCTTCCTGGTTGTTTGAATGTTAATAAAATAAACTATTTACAATAAAATGTTAGGAAGTTAATGCTCTGATTCATTTAACATTAGAATAGTATTTTGGATTATATGTCACATCATCATCAATGGAAATATAAAAGAGGTATAGAAAAGTTTAAGTGGCATCTCTCCTATGTTACCCTGTGTGGTGAAATGACTACAGATGGCATTGGGAGTGCTTCATATGGATAGAAGCAGCATTTGTAATTAGTTGTTACAGAGTTAACTACAATTCTAAAGCAGCTGACGGACAAAAATGAATGCAACAAACCTGGAATAATATGGTTTTGGAAGACATGAAAACTCACATTTCACTGCATGTGTACTAGACTAACATGTAGTTACTATCATTACAAGTGTATTCTTGCTTACAATTGTGATTGGACCAACGATTTCAGATGGTTTGCTTTCTTTTTCTTTGTGTCTCCTGAAAGATAGAAATTAAACATGGGACATTTCCACTTTCACAAGATTGGCACAAATATGTACAACATTTTACTTCCTAGCTATCTTATGTACTTACATAGCCCCCATTGCATAGGATCTGAGTGCATCACAGTATTTTAAGAGTACTTACACTCACAACACCCTTGTGAGGTAAGGAAGTACTATAATCCCTGTTTTGTAGATGGGGGATGAAAGACAGGGAGTTTAATGACAAAACTGTCAAGATTCCACCATTGATTTCAATATGTTCAGGGGTTCACATTAGGTGACTTGCCCAAGGTCATACAGGAAGCCTAAAGCAATGCAGGAAACTGAACCCACGTCTTCTGAGTCACAAAGTAGTGCTGTAACCACTAGAGCATTTGTGTTGGCTCTAATCCATTTGAACTCGGGCTGTTCTAGCAGACATGGTAATACTATTAAACCACTGAACCTTAATGGGATATTAAAGTAAAATATAAAAAACAAAAATTGCAAAAGAAAAAAAAGTATGTAGTAAGTAGGCAACACAGATTAAAGCCATGATTCTGCAAGTGCTCCATGTGGCTGGATCCCTATATCCCTATGGAGGCAGGGTCAGTATCAGGACCATAGCGCTTGATGATCCTAAAAGCTCTTATCCACAGCAGTAGTTTTTATTTGTGTGATGTTTGCAGTGTTGGTGTAGCTGAGTTGGTCCCAGGATATGAGAGACACACCGTAGATTGGATAATATCTTTTAGTGAACCAACCTCTGTTGGTGGATAGCTCAATCTTGTCCTTTCCACCAATAGAAGCTGGTCCATTAAAAGAGGATATCTCACCTACTTTGTCTCTCTTTATTCATGTGGAGTAATTCTACTGATTCCAGTGGGAATATTTATGTGACTAGATGGGGGGGGGGGGAGGGAAGACCCACCTGTAGATGTCCTCACCTAAATTAATTCTAACCCCCAGGAATTATGTATGATCTTTGGGAGACACACAGTTTTGTGTTTTGGGAAAGAAGGGATGCAAATCTATGTAAAGAAGGAAATTATACAACTAGGATAGTAAAAACATTAATATTGTTTTGTTTCATTTTTTTTTGCACAGGTAACGTAAGATGTTCATTTCTTCGCCAAAGCTGGGTTAGTAATATGAAATAAAAATGTAACTTGATTTGCTGGGAATCATATTAAAAGACAAGAAATTAAGGCCCAAACTTTAGTAGCTGTTTCTTTTAAAGCAACAGTCCTCCCAGTCTCTCTGGTGGGAGGGAAGGAGAGGGGGCAGAGATCCCAACCAGTCTCTCTCACCCAGGGTAGGTCCTTGGAGATGGGGAAGAAACAGCTATTGAAGCTGTCAGTGACCAGCAATACTGGAGCAGGGATGAGGGGGGGCCCTCCTGGGTCACTGGCCTCTGGGACCCCTGGACCCAGCTCCCTGCTTTCCAAAACCTTAAGATGCCATCTCCTCACTCTGCTTCCTCCACCCCTTCCACTTCTAGGCACACTCCAGAAGGAGAGATGGTGGTTTGGGGAAGATACACATGTGCTGCATGACAATGCAAAGCTGGGGAACCCCATATACACACATGCCTCTCGGAATGCAATGCATATGTAAAGTGGGATCCTGGCGATGAGGAAATTGGGAATGCAGCATATGCGCAGAGCTGTGCAGCTCTTGATTAGCTAATCCCGTAGGTCAGTGTGGAGCAAACGTGGCATGTAGAGACTTTATCTGTGCATGTATTATACAGAGTATTATAGACTTTTAGCCCCATACATTTTTTGTAGTGACCTCTGCCACTGCACCCCCTTCTTAGGAAGAGGCTGGTTGGGCCCCTAGCTGGCAGTGAGAAGGGCATGTCAGAGGTGGGGCTGCAGTCTACAGTGCAGTGGGCCATAGGGCAGCCTGGGGAGACTTTTGTAATTTAGACAGACCCTCAGGGCTGAGTTACTCGTGGGGCCTTTCCACCTCACACAGCAGCCTAGAATTGAAAGGGTACAAAAGGTGACTTAATTCTGTGATGCTTCTCTTAAATTGTTATCATCAGTGACCTTTTATTTTTCAAAGTTTTTTATTTTTTTAACTACATAGAGGAAAGATGTAAGATACAGTCAAAAGAACCACAGTTTATGGCCCAGCTTCAACCCAGTGGCTGGCATAGACAGTGACCCTATCAATCTTTGTTAGAAATGATGTAGCGTGCATCCAAAAACTGCAACCCAAAGGAGGCTACAGGTACCATCACAACCCACAAGTTGGTGGTATTAGTTGGGGATGGCACATAGCCATGGGTTGTCAGGATGTGCTAATTCAACCTCAATGGGGCGTTTATGCCATTTAAAGCTGACTACCCTCAACAAACCCTACAGAAGCATAGGTGGTGGCAACACCTTCCTTCAGGGTGAACACCCCTATCGGGACTAGGGAGCTGCAGGGGGATAGGGAGCTGTAATTTATATCTCTCTGAGCCATCTTGTGACACTTGCCCTTTTTAGATGTGCTGCCAGATTGGAGTGCATGCCAAATGCAGAGCAGCATATTGGATATCTTTTTATACACTATTAAGAAATCAATAGAAAGCCTGCACAGTTCCTCTGAGATGAGAAATTAGAGAAAATGGCTGTGTAGGTGGAACACTTGGAAAATCATTCCAACAGCAGCAGTCCCCAGGAGCTCAGATTAGCACAAGTTTACTTAAAATAGAAACAAACACTTTTGTAAAGAACAAGAAATTCAACCCATTGCTGGGCACATGACACAAAACGTTGAGAATTAAAGATGAAATCCACTCTGAAGCCAATGGGCCTGAACCCAGTCTCACTTAAACTGATGTAAATCAGGAGTAATGCCATTGAAGTCAATGGAGTTACACCAGTAGAAAACCTTTGTGAGAAGACAATAAGGCTCATTAGCTGGTGTCTATATGTGCGTTACCCTTCTTGACCCGAAAGCTTAGCCAAATTCAGGGTGTTACAAGTTGTTCCAATTGGGAGGGAAAATTGATGGTAGAATCAGATGTTTTCTTTGAAGCAAGTTTGTTTATTTACAAGGAATGTCCTGTTTTCCCTGAATACCAGAGGAATCAAACAATAGGAGTTACTTCTTTGCTTACAGCCCCAAGACTCTTTAGCCAGCTTCTCCAGACCCAGAAGGCCCTGCTCTTGGCTTCTCCCTGGGTCATACTCTGGACACCTTGTGCTTGTCCAAGCTTTCTCTGTCTCTCCCGGTCTCTGTCTGCTCATCTCTGAGTATGTCTACACTTAAAATGCTACAGCAGTACCGCTTCAGCACTGTAGCACTTCAGTGTAGACATCACTATGATGATGGGAGGAGTTCTCCCGGCACTCAAGTTAATCCACCTCCTCCACGAGAGGCAGTAGCTAGGTCAATGGAAGAATTCTTCTGTTGACCTAGCACTGGGGGTTAGGTTGGTCTTTCAGGAGTGTAGGTTTTCACCCCCCACCCCCGAGAGACATAGCTATGCTGATGTAAATGTTCAGTGTAGACCAGCCCTCTATCTCCTGCTTCTCTCTCATTAACACACCCCCTTAGCCAAAGGATGCCCAGCCTAGCATTCCGCCTATATAGCTCACATTCCTGAGTGGCATTGGGCGAGCATGAGCCCATCTTTTTGGAGCACTATTGTTTCTTACCCTGAATGAAGGGTGGCTGCTGCACTCATCAGTGTAAGGGGCTTTAAGCCAGCTATGACATCTGCTTCATTCTGAAAGCTATACTAAGGTTGTTTGAGACAGTTTGTCCCACTGAGCTATTGGAAAAAAAATCAACTCAAACAAGATACAAAGCCAAACTCAGACAAGAGGTGAGACCCAAACACTTACCTGTCATCTACATCCACATTAGAAGAATACTTTGGTGCCTGTCCAGCGATTTCTATGTCAATGTCTTCCATAATTATGTGGGTAGGTTATTTATTCTAAAATAAAATGCCGTGCTGTTAATATCGTTACTCATCATGAAATTCAATATAGGAAACACTTTGTTTAGGTGACACCAATGAGAAATCTCAAACATAATTTTATATTAGATATATTATTAGCTTGTCCATTGAATCTTGTTTAAAATGTATTAAAAACAGGATTAACTTGTTGTGATATTATCTGATTAAAATATGACCATATAGATCATTGTTGAAACCACTGTTATATATTTGCAACAAATCTTGTACAAAATGTGGCATGTAAGATGTCTGTGGAAAGGTTATGATTTGCTGAATATGATTATGCTATTTATATGCATGTATCATTTTTGTATTTGAAGTTATGAGTATTGGCTCTATACCTGTATTTCAAATGTTTGCTCCTGGGGTAGTGCCCACAAGGTATTTAGCCTGCACATCTTGAAGGAACTATTCAAGTAGAATGGCCCATTGAAGTACACTTAATTTACAATGGAAGACGCCTATCTACGCTTAATGGACTTTACTTCTGTGACTAGGCGAAATCATGCATGGACATGTGACTCGAAACTCCATTTTGCTACCGTAAATTTCTACACTAAGAACAGTGGGATTCCGTTCACATGGCAGAAGATATAAAAGGCCTGGAAACACCTCAATTTTGCCTCTTTCCTGGTCCAGCCTCTTTCCTGCTCAAACTTCTGGACTATGGGCTCAGGGCTGGGGCAGGAGCGTGGGGCTGGGGTTCAGGCTTACCTCGGGCTGCTTCCGGTCAGCGGCACAGGGGGGCTAAGCAGGCTGCCTGCCTGTTCTGGCTCCGTTCTGCACCCCGGAAGTGGCCAGCAGGTCTGGTTCGTAGGCGGGGTGGGGGGAGGGGGAAAGAAGCTACGTGCCCCAGGGCAGGTAGGGACAAGCCTGCATTAGTGCCACACAGGGGCGGCTCCAGGCACCAGCACAGCAAGCACATGCCTGGGGCAGCAAGCTGCGGGGGGCGGCCTGCCAGTCGCTGTGAGGGCAGCAGTCAGGCAGCCTTTGGCGGCATGCCTGTGGGAGGTCTGTCGGTCCTGCGGCTTTGGCGGCAATTCGGCGACAGGGACCCTGAAGGCGCGGGACCGGCAGATCACCTGCAGAAATGCCGCCAAAGCCGCGTGATCACAGACCGCCCGCAGGCATGCCGCCAAAGGCCACCTGACTGCCGTGCTTGGGGCAGCAAAAAACATAGAGCTGCCCCTGGTGCCACAGCACCGCTGACTGGACTTTTAACGGCCCAGTTGGTGGCGTTGACCAGAGCAGCCACAGTCCCTTTTTAATCGGGTGTTCCAGTCGAAAACTGGACACCTGGTCACCCTAACCAAGAACTTTGCATTCGTTGTATGTATTTGACTCCTTTAACCAATTTTAACTCTCACCTTTCTTTCTTTTTATAAATAAACTTTTAGATTTTAGATACTAAAGGATTGGCATCAGCATGATTTTTGGGTAAGATCTGAGGTGGATATTGACCTGGGTGTGTGGCTGTTTCTTTGGGATCAGAAGAACCATTTATTTGAAGAGACTGGTTTTAAAGAACCACTCATCTCTAAGTCTAGTGTTTTCGGTGGTGATACAAGGACTGGTATGCCTAAGGAAACTGCTTTTATGACTTCTTGTTAGCCAGTGTGGTGAAACAGAAGTTTACTTTTGATGCTGGTTTAGTATAATCTCATGGGAGAATAACCTCCAGTTTTGGGGTGTGTCTGCCCCGTTTCTCAGCAGTTTGTCCTCAGTTTGGTATTCTCAGTTGTGATCCATAGAGGCATGGTTACATGTGTTTTCTCCAGTATTGCCACTTTGTTTCTGGTTTCCCTATTGAATGAGTTGTCTTGCTCCTTCCGATTAAATAAGCAGCTATGAGAATCAAAGGAAGCAGAAGACACAATAACTTCAGAAATGTCAAATATTACAGACACAAGTACAGTGTAAGGAGTACACTTGCTCTATGACAGGGGTTCTCAAACTGGGGGTCGGGACTCCTCAGAGGGTCATGAGGTTATTATGTGGGGGGTAGCGAGCTGTCAGCTTCCATCCCAAACCCCGCTTTGCCTCCAGCTTTTATAATGGTGTTAAATACATAAAAAAGTGTTTTTAATTCATAAGGGGGGTCACACTCAGAGGCTTGCTATGTGAATGGGGTCACCAGTACAAAAGTTTGAGAATCACTGCTCTATGACATTATTCCAAGTTCACACTGAGAAAGATGACAAATTATGAGGAAAAAAGCTTACCTATGAAGAGAGATTGAAAAGATTGGTATTCTTTCCCTTAAAAAGGAGATAAATAAGAGAGGCCATGATAGAAGTATTAGAATAACGAATGGTATAGAGAAGATGGATTAGGAAAACAGAAGTTCTCAGTCTCATAATACAAAAACAAAGGCCCATCAATCTGGCACCTATTAGGAGCATAAAAATTTGCTTCAAAGTTGTTTTAGGGACCATGTGCGGTATAACTGCCTGTACAGTATGTCAGTTGTGTCAATTTGAGATCCATTTCTTTTGATAAAGTCCCATGCAGAGGAAATTAGAAGCATGGTACCAGGTGCCCTGTTTTAGAGATGTCTCTTGCTTTAGTCTTCACTCAGCAAGCAAAAATATTAAACAAGTTATCCAATCCCACATACTTAAAAAAAAATCACAGCACGTTTTATAAACAGAAACAATTCTTTTGCACTGATATGCTAAAAGAATAAGAAATCCCACTCTCATCTCATATACTGCAGTGGAGTATGTAGCTTCAGAGGGTTTTACTGGGCAGCATCCGAAATAGCTCCAGGGTGTGCAGAAGATGAACAGTGAATAGCAAATGCAACTCATTTCAACAGAAATATTAGTTCAGCTGGAACCAATTTCCTGTCTTTTATCATGGACTGCTTTAAAGTATGATCCTATTTTTTCCTGGTTATTATTTCTCTGCTCTGATACAATACTTCCAAGAATATTATTTTCAGTTAATCTTTTACATATTTCCTTTTATTTTATTTATTTACTATTTTTCAGTGCATCCATCAAAAAATTAGTATAACAAATGTTAATTACGGAAAAATGGACTCACCATCAAAGCAGGAATAATACACTTTAGGCAAAACCATAAGTAAGCAGATGGGCATGGTGCCGTGCCCTGGTTTAACAAACTCAGGCTGTTTTGGACCAATGGAGAAAGTAAGTTTCAGAGCTGAGCTCATCTTTCTGATGACAGCTCCTGAGCATTCAAACATAGGGCCTCTCAGAGCCCAAGGGTACAGCTACACTGCAAAGACAACCCTGCAGCAGGAAGTCTCAGGGTTCGGGCCACCTGACTCAGACTCTCACAATGGGGCTACAAATAACAGGGTAGACTTTCCCGCTTGGGCTGGAGCCTGGGCGCTGAAACCCAGTGAAGGGGGCATCTCTCAGAGCCACAGACACCTTCACCCTCTCACTAGGTTTCAGAGCCCGGGCTCCAGCTGGAGCAGGGATGTCTACACTGCTATTTGTAGCCCCATTGCACAAGCCTGAATCAATTGAGACTCACTGCCACAGGGTTGTTTTCTGCAGTGTAAATTGACCCTAGTAGCAGTAGGAATTCAGTGCCATCTATACAATGCTAGTACAATATGGTGCATGAAATCCCTGCTAAACAATTGGGCTCCTTATTCTCTCCCATCTGAAGGGGCTTTACATGTAGCCAAAAATCTAAAAAACAGACATACTAGAAAAGGAAATAGATGGGGTTCAGAGACAGGTAATGAGATCAGTCAGAGGGGACGTGCCAGAGACAGGTAATGAGACGTCAGAGACAGGTAATGAGATCAGTCAGAGGGGACGTGATAGAGACATACAAAATAATGAATGTTAAAGAAAAGTTAAATCTGATACTCCTGTTTACCTTCTTTCATACAATGTGAACAGGGGACATTCAATTAAGTTGTAAAGCAGCAAATTTAAAAACTGAAATATTTCATTTCAACTCAATATAATTAATCTGTTGAATTCATTGTCATTAAACATCACTTTGGCCAAGACCTTAGTTTTGAAAAAGAATGATTGGATCTTTATATGGATAGTGAGATCATCAACAGTTACATTCGATGGGATTATTTTTTTGAAAGTTAGACCACACATAATTCCCAATCTAATGCCCATTGATATCAGTGGGACTCATTCCATTGACTTCAATGCACATTCGATCAGGCTGAAATTCTCTTATGTCAGGACAGAAGCCAGCCTCTGAATGATAAGGTTTAGAAAGAATCTTCCGATATGAGGTTTCTTACATCTTCCTAGAATCTGACACTGTCCACTGTCAGAGCCAGGATATTGGATTAGCTGGACCGTATCTAGTATGGCAATTCCCATACTCCTAAATCTATTAATAACAAACAATTGTGTGTTGTGGTTAACAAGCAAATACTGAATTTGTTTAATTTTTTTCATTTAGGGCCCAATCCTGCTCTCATTGACATGAACAAACACAACTCCCACTGACTTGAGGTTTCTAAAAAACGTTCAATGAAATTGTGCCCCTTCCAAAATGGCCAGCATAAATTGTAGAATCATAGAAATGTAAGGCTGAAAGGGACCTCGAGAGGTCATCTAATCAATCTCCCCACGCCGAGGCAGGACCATGTGTACCTAGATCATCCCTCACATGTGTTTGTCTAACCTGTTCTTAAAAATCTCCAGTGACTGTGATTCTACAACCTCCCTAGGTTTTAGGAACAATCTTGCTTTATGAGCAGGTTATTCAATAAATATGTTAGTATCAACATGTTGTTTGCAATTCTGTTGTAGCCATATTGGTCCCAGAATATTAGAGACCCTGATATTATTGGTCCAATAAAAGATATTACCTCACTCAACTTGTCTCTTGAGTTTTAATACTTTTTAAAAAATGATTTCATAAAAATGAAGATGACATAACATTATTTTGGATGAGAAGGAATTGGTGAAGTGATTTAGAGAATAATTGACTCAAGCACCTTCCAGCCTCACACACATTTCAGGTCATTTTAAGCTTATTTCACTGAATCAACAGTACCTGAAAGGGTAACATTTATAATTAACATCATACGCAGCATGATTTGACAGACAGTAATTGGTACTTAAACTCTTTTGTACATCAGCAAGATTTGAGTTCTGCACCAGGGAGGTAAAAATAAAGAGAAGCTGTAAGTCCCTAATTGAAGGTTCTTTATGCTTACTGGGCCAAATTCTTCCCTGCTGTAAATTCTACAGCAGTCAATTTACCTGTACCAGGGATGAATTTGGCCCACAAATAACACAAAACAAGCATACTGACCTGATGTGCCAATAGCTAGCAGAGTTACCTCCACCAGCATAGTCCTCATCCACAAATGCTTTAGAACTGTCCTTAACTATTTTAAGATCAACCAGTACACTATAAATAGTGAGAATCTTACATAAGCCTAATGAGTCATGTCATTACCTATGAAGCAGACGTCAGGTTCAATGGTCAAGCTCATTGTAAACTTTTGACATTTCATAATACATTCTAGGATTACTAATTTGTAACAGCAATACCTAGAGATTCACTGTTATGAGGGATTTTTCACACAGGCACAATATGTAGAGCAATTAAACTGCTTTACAAAATTGTGTTACTTTTTTTGTGGCAATCTGGTTTGATATAGAAGTTGCTAATTCAACCCCATCTCTCCTGTGCTCCACATTACACACACGGAGAGTTTCCTCAGTCCTCCATTATTGCCCACTACAGTATCATGCAGACTCTCCACCCTCTCCCCTTTCCCACATCTATTCTCCCTGTTGATTAGATAAGGTGCATTAAGTAGGTTTTACAAAGAAATTTTAGGTTATTGGTTTAATGGTTATTTCTTGCATTATTCTTCACAGGTCTCCTCAGTTAAGATGGTCACTGTTTACCATTGCTCCCAGTAGGAGTGGAGACATCAGCGCTCCTGGAATATAGTGATCCATTTACTTGCAGGATGCAGAGAGAAGAAACATAAGGAGGCGTTGGCCACCTTTAATAAAGAAAGCCTGTAGTTTCAGTCCCATTGAAAACAATAGGAGCTGGCTGCCATTTTGAAAGTGGGCAGTTTTGGGCAAGTTTCTCTGAAAGAGAACATTATTTTTTATCCTCTGCTGAAGGAAAAACTTCAGTGATGAAGATTAGTGAGAAAAAGTAATCATTAATCACTTAAAGGCTCTTCAAAAAATACCCTACCCCTTGCACCAGACCAGCTCAAGGTTCACCCCCTGCCAATTTTTATGTAGCTAGATAATAACTTAGCTAAGATTATCTGGGACAAAACAGGTCTAATACCAAATGTTAAATATCTAAAAGGACTTGTTTAACTTTTTAAATTTAAATTGATTAATAGATTTACTTATAAGTTCTCATAAAATTCATGCTATACTCAGAGTAAGTGCTGTAGTTTTGGGGAAGATAGTGTTTGCTTCACATGAAGAACAAGAATTAAAGTAAGTATAAAACTTAGCTCAACCTTAACTATGGAGATGTAACCAGTGCCTCCATATTATGGGCACACATATAGATACACACTATATGACTAAGGCATATGAAAGATTTTTTGCCTTTTTACTCTTTTCATTGGGGTAACTGTTTTGCCTTTTCAAGCAATTCTCACATCACATACAAGACCAGTACACTTGAATCAACAGCTTTACAAGACACTCGGGCCTCTCCCATCAATATGCATAGAGGATTTCTCTGTTAGCATTAGCTTTTCTGTTTGCTACTGAGATATTTGGCCCCACAATGTCTAAATGACAATCTGGCAAAACACCAAGATTTGACAGCAGGGGCTCTGGGTTTGTATGAAAGCTTTTTCTGTCTTCCTCACTCTGTGTTCCTAATCTCTAGGATGGTGAATTCCTTTTATGGGAAACACATTTCACGGAAGCTAAAAAGCCAATATAGAGCCTGGGGCATGCATCATCCAAATCAATTTTCCATTTAACAGAGGCTTGAAGAGGATGTCTACGTACTGACTCTGGAAAAAAGCTCTACTCAGTCAGTTTTCATAGGAGAAAGATGCCTGTCTGAAAATATATGCATATTTCTCCCCCCAAATTAGGATCCTAAAATGTTGCCATCAACTGGTGATGAAGAGATTCATATAATGGAATGGCCTTTTTATTAATGGCACTTCCAAGAAAATATTATGGCAGTTTGATTAGTAAATGGGACCATGTGTCACATTCTTATCAAAGCAGCTTCTCCTCAAGACAATCTCTGCAGAACATTTCGGAAGAGAGAGGAGCCTCATGAGGCTGTCCATCCCATTTCCCTTGTGATCATTTCTTACATTAGCATTTGACCCTGTTCACAACACCAAGGCCAAATTAACTCTCACAATCCCACAGCAGGTTCCCTACATCAGGTGAAGCTGTATTCCAAGGCATAAAAATGTGATTACCTCCCCTCCCCCTACGGTTGGGCTCCAACATTTCCCTGAGAGCTCAGCTCTTCATCTCTGCTGGTGCTTCAACACCAACCCCCTTCAGCTACCCGCCATCTTGTGGCATCAGTCTTTTATCCCCTGCTGACTCCTGTGCAGCTTGATAGCTCACCACAGGATGCTCTTGCAGCCAGCTTCACCTTGAGAAGAGACACACATGTGACAGGTTTTGAAAGAGTCACCAACTTCTTCACTGTGCCATGAGAGTAGCTATAGAAACTTAGGCCCAGATCCTCAAAAAATATTCAGGCTCCTAACTTCCATTGAAATCAGTAGAAGCTGAGTGTTTAAATGCCTTGGAGGATTTGGGCCTTACTGCAGTTGGCAACTTTGGCAGCTTTCCTTGCCTTCAGCTTTCCCCTACTGTGAGGGCACATGTACCGTTTCTTTGAAATTGCAGCAGGAAGCAAGGCAGGAAAGGGCTGGGGAAGGTTCTAATCACAGTGGGAGACAGAACGACTTCAAGGACAGTGTTGTTTGTATTTCTAATATAGTTCCTCGCTCATTGTAAGAAGAAAGTGACTCTTCCTGCAATTCTTAATCATGTTCACATGATGCTGCCCTCACCCATTTGCAGGCCAATCAGAAACAAGGTAGGGGGCAGGTCTTGGAGCTCTGTTTTTGATCCTACTTCCCCTCAGCAACTGAAGCAGCTCTCATGGAATTGTGGGCCCTAAACACAGTTGGGGAAGGATTTCTGCCCTTGTGATATTCCATCAGGGATGTTAGCAGACTTGGCAATCTCAGGGCTTCTTTCTGCCAGAACCCAGCTTGCAAATAAGCTTAGGTTGTCCCAGAACACATGAGGTTTGAAGACAGCAAACAGCAGTAACACTATCACACCCACAGATTCCAACAAGGATTTCAATAGGAATCGGGGGAAAGAAGGAGGAAGTTATTTTCTATTAAGCCATTGGGAAGTCAGCTTCAGACTTGCTGCTACCCACCAATCCCCCAGGCCCTTGGCAATCTGTTATCACTGAAATGCCAAAGCACAGGCAGGATGCAGCTTTATTATGGTGACAATTCAATGCAGTCAGTAAAGTTCCAGAGTAATAAGGCTGGCAAAAGGGAAGAGATGGACAATTTTATTTGTGAATATTTCTCTAAGGAGAAAATAAAACAAAGATTAGGAAGTGGTGATGGATACAACTCAAAGCCTCCAGTCCACTCCCCCAATACTTCAAGCCATTAGCTAGACAATATTATTTTCTTCCTAATGCTTGTGCTTGAGGCAGAAAAGTTATGATTCACGGGCAGCTCTCATGGAGATTGCTAGGAATCAGCTACCATTTGGAGTACGTTGGTATTAGAAGCCCCCAGCACCTCATGTAGGCATGAAGGTCAGTGGCACTGAGCTTAGCCAGTGGGATTCACTGAGGCTCAAACAGTTCTCATAGGTATTGAATCATACATTAGCACTTCCCTCAGCCCAGAGCTGTGCAAAGCAGAGTATTGATTGACAATTTTTTGGTGTTAATGACATCTCTGTAGACAGACGTGGATTTTTTTAATAGAAATTATTCTTTCCTCATAGTTGTTTGACTAACACTTTATGTTAATATATAGGTTGTTCAAAATTGATCCACTTCGACTCTGTCTTCATTTCTTTACTATTCGTTATTTGAGATATGCGATTGGTCACTTAAGCCGCATAGTATCATATCTGGTCTCTGGCCAGATGACAAACTTTACAGCCAGGCACTATTCTGGTTTGAATAGTGAAGACTCTTGTTTGCATGTGCACAAGAACAGTCACCATTGCTACAGATGGTCAAAAAAAAAAAAACATTTGAAAATTAAAAATAGTAAAAAACCAAAGTGAAGCTTCGTGAAAATGTCTTCCAACCAGCTACACACTAACACTGAGGAATGACTGAACAGCCACTCATTTTCACCAATGTTCACAGAAAAGTGAGCAAAAAGGGATGTGGCTAATTCCCAAAGCTATTAATATTTAGTGAAAGTTCTCAAAAAACATTTACCCCGCATTTGCCTAGCTCTAATTGACACCATAGTTCATTAACATGCAGCTTAAAGATTTGCTAACCTGCTGCAGACTTTGCCTCTGCATGAGAAAATGACGGAGAGTGTGAATAATTTACCTTCTTTAGTCATGCTGAGCAATCTCTATCTTCTTCTCTTCCTCCCCCAGAGAAGAGTTGATGACTCAGGGGTGGGATTTTCTTTATTTCTGTGGAAGGAGATCACCCTCCTCTTCTAGAGTACTGCATCCAGATGGGGCTCTGCTTCTTAGACACAGCTGACAAGTGCATTTAGCTGCTCCTCCTCCCTAGGCAGAAGCTAATAGAAGAGAGGATGCGGTCACATCTAAGGTCCAGTCCCACAGGCAATCTTTCTCCTATGCTCCTGATCTGCACCCCGATCCCCCCATGGGAGATTGACTCACACAGACATTTCCCAGTAGTCTGTATTTATAGGTTTTCAAAATTTATAGGTGTTTCTGGTGTGTGATTTCATTTTCTAACTTATATGCTTTCGTGTAGTCTGGTTTAAAGAAATACGGTCATGCTGAAATTATATATTAATGCAAGTGTTAGGAGATCTGTTTTTTTTATAGAAACAGCTAAGATTATTGAAAGTGAAAGTTTTTTAAAAGTCTAATTTACTTTTTTACCATTTATGTCTTCTGCTTACTTTCCCCTCACCCCCCTTATATTGGGACAATGAAAGCAAACCAGTAGCTGTTCATTTCAATTTCTAATCTTTTTAACTTTTTACTTGTTTGCATATAACTACAGGATGCTGCAATATTTGGATTGTAAACTCTGGAGGGGATAATTATTGCTGAGAACAAGCTACTGCCATTGTCATTAACATACTACTAAGGGTAGCATAAAATGCCCTCCTTTACCTGTAAAGGGTTAAGAAGCTCAAATAACCTGGTTGGCACCTGACCAAAAGGACCAATGAGGGGAGAAGATACTTTCAAATTTGTGGGGGAAGGTTTTTGTTTTGTGCTCTCCTTGTGTGATCTCTCCGGGACAGCTAGGAACCAGGGCAGGGAAAATACATCTCTTAAAGCCAGACCTGAATTAAGCATCTAAGATTACAAATTGTAAGTAACACTGCTCTACAGCCAAAATGCTTCTGAAATAAATGTAGTCAAACTTTACTAATTCTGGGTCACTGAGAACGAAAATGATGCTTAAAATTGTTGATTGGCTCTAGTTTTCAAGATATGCTATTGGGTCAGTATATACGACCCTTGACTTGGGAATGGCGGAGGATAAGTGAGTTATAAAGGGAAGGGATCTCAATTTAAACCAGAAATGACTAAAATTCATCTTTGACTGGATCTATGAATAAATCTATGACTGGGTTTGGACAGTACTTGCTTTTTAGGCAAAACAATGAATGATGCAATCTGAAGCTGGTATTGCGTCATACATGATATGAATTGCATCATGTTATTCCTAGAAGTCATGGATGATGCAATCATAACGAAGCTTACATCACTTTGCTGAACAAATTGCCCTATATCAGCTCTAGAAATCATACAGTGTCGTGCTCTCTTATTTGTCAGTGTTTGATTTTGCAAAGGGACACATTTCTGTTTAGCCAAAGTGAGCAGAGATGCCTTGTACTTGTGTGAACAGTGCAGATAACTTCTGCTATGTTTGTGGTGAAGTGACTTTTTTGCATCACAAAAGCGCAGTATAACCACTATGGTTAAGAAAGCCTATCACCTTTATTTTGGCTGCAAAATTGGAGATCAGGACAATAGGTGGGCCCCTTGTGCAACAAATCTTTGCCAGTGGTTGAACAGGAAAAGGAAATCTATGCCTTTTGCAGTGCCAATGATTTAGGGAGAGCCAACAGATCATACCAGCAATTGTTACTTCTGCATGGTGCCTCCAGTTGGGAAAGGTGTGTCAAAGAAGAAAAAGTGGACTGTGCATTATCCAAACATTCCATCAGCTATACGCCCAGTACCCCACGGAGAACGACTGCCGGTTCCTGATGCACCAGAATCATTCTCACTTGAGTCAGACGAGGAAGAGGAAGAGGATGAAACTTCTGGTCCTGAACCATCAATGTCACAGGACCCACATTTTCTCCGATCCTCCTCCTCTGAACCACACCTCATAACACAAGGTGAACTGAATGCCCTTGTCAGGGATTTGGAACTACCCAAGAGTAAGGCAGAGCTGTTGGGCTCCAGACTACAGCAGTGGAATCTCCTGGCAGGTGATGTTAGGGTTTCCATGTTCCGTGACCGTCAAAAGGATCTTGTCCCATTCTTCTTCATGGAAGGTGATCTTGTAGCCTGCAACAACATCGATGGTGTGATGGCAGCCCTCAACATCGTTCACGATCCAGATGAGTGGAGACTGTTCAATGATTCATCGAAGACGAGTCTTAAAGCTGTTTTACTGCATAATGGCAATGTTTTGCCATCAATTCCAGTTGGTCATGCAGTCCATATGAAGGAAACCTATGCCAACATGAAACAACTTTTGGGGTGCATAAACTATGACCAACATCAGTGGCAGCTTTGTGGCGATTTGAAGGTTGTTGCTCTCTTGCTTGGTCTGCAGACTGGATACACAAAGTACTGCTGTTTTCTCTGCAAATGGGATAGTCGTGCAAGAGATTCCCACTACATCAAGAAAGATTGGCCACTCTGACAGTCATTGGAGCCTGGGAGGAAAAATGTTCAGCATCCACCACTTGTTGAATCAAGGAAGATTTTGTTACCACCCTTACACATCAAGCTGGGTCTGAAGAAGAACTTTGTCAAGGCCATTGACAAAACACAAGCAGCTTTCAAGTACCTCCTTGGAAAATTTCCAAGGTTAAGTGAAGCTAAGATAAAGGAAGGTGTCTTTGTTGGTCCTCAGATTCATGAACTTCTTCAAGATGATGCATTTGACCATGCACTGCGTGGCAAGGAAAAGACGGCATAGAAAGCCTTCCAGTTAGTGGCAATAAATTTTCTCGGAAACAACAAGGCAGACAACTACAGGTTGTTGGTGGAAAACCTCCTCAAGGCATACAAAAGCCTTGGTTGCAACATGTCACTAAAGATAAATTTTTTGCACTCTCATCTAGATTTTTTCCCACCGAACTGCAGAGCAGTGAACGACGAGCACGGCGAGCGATTTCACCAGGCCATTGCAACAATGGAGAAACGCTATCAGGGCAAATGGAGCCCATCAATCCTTGCAGACTATTGCTGGACAGTGACAAGAGATGCTCCATTTAATGAATACAAGAGACAAGCCAAGAAGTGCCGAGTAGACTCTGAATAGGACTAAACTATGTACAGAATAGTTTTTTGCCTTTTGTTTCATAATACATTTGATTTATATAACCCTTTTGCTGATTTTTAAAGTGTTACATAAACAGGACAGGTGAAATATTATCATGTAAAGCAACCATAAACACATGTAAAGACCTAGGTTTACAATTTATGATTAAAACTCTACTATCTACACAATATACATAGACATAAAATGTAAAAACTTAAATATCTTAGAAACAGTAGCCAATCAGTTGTTTTAATTGCCATACTTGAATTCAGCACATCAAAATACATAATAAATAGCACATTTTATCTCTGAAGCGGACGACTTCTCAAAAATTGTAGACCAGTATAATAGGAAGGAAATGCATTAGATTATCTTTTGTTTTAGCTTGTGAATTTTCCCTAGGCTAAGAGGGAGGTTTATTCCTGTTTTTTTGTTTTTTTTTTTGTTTGTTTTTTGTAACTTTAAAGTTTGGCCTAAAGGGGAATCCTCTGTGTTTTGAATCTGATTACCCTGTAAAATTACTTCCATCGTGATTTTACAGAGGTGCTTCTTTTACTTTTTCTTTATAATAAAGTTCTGCTTTTAAGAACCTGATTGGTTTTTAGTGTCCTAAAAAGCCCAAGGGGCTGGTCTGTGCTCACCTTGTTTGCTCTCAAGCCTCCCCAGGAAAGGGGGTGAAGCGGCTTGGGGGGATATTTTGGGGAAACAGGAACTCCAAGTGGTCCGTTTTCTAAATCTTTGTCTAACTCACTTGGTGGTGGCAGCGATACCGTTCCAAGGACAAGGAAGAATTTGTGCCTTGGGGAAGTTTTTAACCTAAGCTGGTAGAGATAATCTTAGGGGATCTTTCATGCGGGTCCCCACATCTGTACCCTAGAGTTCAGAGTGGGGAGGGAACCCTGACATGGTGGCAGAGCGTTGAGATCCTTTTGAACCAGAAGCACAAACCTCAGGATATTAAAAGGACTTCTTTTTCTTTCTTTCTTTTGGCTGCTTGGAAAGCAAGGATGTTTTTTTTAAAGGACACTTTTTTTTTAAGCTGAGAGCAGCTGGAGTTTTTGTTTTCTTTGCCTGAAGGCAGAGGAGTTAAGTTACAGCAAGGGAATTCACAATCTGTTTTTTCTTTCTTTCTTTCTAGCTCTTGAGTTAGGCTAGGCAAAGTGCAGGAAGGCTAGGATGACAGAAAGTGATGTCCAGAAAAAACTAGAATTAGCCAGATTTGAAGCTGAACAGAGACGGAAAGAACATGAAAGACAGATGGCCTTAAAGTGTTTGGATTTGGAAGCGGAGGCAGAGGCAAAACGCTTGGAGACAGAAATGGAGGCAAAACGCTTGGAGGCAGAGGCAAAATGCTTTGATAGGGAGTTACAGCTGAAGTGCTTAGATCTGGAAAGGGCTAAGATGGGTCTACCGAATAACCCTAACAATCCTTCCCCCAAAATCCACAAATGGGAGTGACTATGTCCACAGTATGATGAATCCAGTGATATTGCTGAATACTTCATCACCTTTGAGAGACTGTGCACACTCCATGCAATTCCTGAAGATCACAAGATCACGTTGGTAGCAAAATTGACTGGAAGAGCTCTGGACATATTCAACAAGATGCCTATTGAGGATGCTTCTGACTATGGTAAATTTAAGGATTTGGTTTTGAAACAATTTCAAATTACCCCTGAAACTTACAGAGTAAAATTTAGAGCCCTTAAGAGGGGGCCTGAACTAAGTAATGTGGCTTATGTAAACCAGATGAAAGATCTGTTAGATAAATGGGTCAAAGGAAGGGGTGTAACTAGCTCTGAAGGGATGTGTGATTTGGTTATACAGGAGCAGTTCCTGACTATGACCAATGATGATATGAAACAGTATTTATGGAATAAGAAAATGGACTCAGCAGAAAGTCTTGCTTCTTATGCTGATCAATACAAGCAGTCCCAGACTGTCAGAGAGGCGGGGCAAATCGTAACAAAACAGGTGGAGGTAGCAGAGACAAACAACCCTGGTCGCAGTTTGGGCGGATACTAGAAGGGACACCCTGAGACCACACCATACCACCGGGGGCAGCCCAAAGCCCCAACTACACCCCAAAGAAAGCCCCAGACACCTTATCATCCCACCACACCATTCTCCAGCAACCCACCTCGCCCCAGTGACCAGTCAGTTGGGCAATGTTTTAAATGTAACTAGCTGGGGCATGTAAAGGCCAACTACCCCAAGAACCCCAACAGATTATGGTTCATTGCACTGGGGTCACACCAAAGATCCTCAGGCCCAGATGCCTCCCAGATACCCTCAAAGTGAAGGGAAACTATGAGTGTGGGTGGGAAGAACGTTATCGCGTGGAGGGACACTGGAGCACAGGTCTCAGCCAAACAGGAAGCAGATGAAAGCATCCAGGGAGCTTGGATGGCAGCACGGAGCAACCCACCACCTCTCAGCTCTTCTAATTGATCCCGGTTTGTTGTAGAAAGAGGACTTTTATACACGGACCTCTTTCTGGTGGGCACCAGGAGAACTGGCATCCTCAAAGACACTTGGTAGTTCCAACTAAGTACCGGGTAAAGCTCTTGAGCTTAGCCCACGATCATCCTAGTGGCCATGCTGGGGTGAACAGGACCAAAGACCGTTTGGGGAAGTCATTCCACTGGGAGGGAATGGGCAGGGACGTTTCTACTTATTTCTGGTCTTGTGCGGTGTGCCAAAGAGTGGCAAAACCCCAAGACCAGGTCAAAGCTCCTCTCCAGCCACTCCCCATCATTGAGGTTCCCTTTCAGCGAGTAGCTGTGGATATTCTGGGTCCTTTTCTGAAAAAGACACCCAGAGGAAAGCAGTACATACTGACTTTCATGGATTTTGCTACCCGATGGCCGGAAGCAGTAGCTCTAAGCAACACCAGGGCTAAAAGTGTGTGCCAGGCATAAACAGACATTTTTGCCAGGGTAGGTTGGCCCTCTGACATCCTTACAGATTCAAGAACTAATTTCCTGGCAGGGACCATGAAAAGCCTGTGGGAAACTCATGGGTTGAACCATTTGGTTGCCACCCCTTACCACCATCAAACAACTGGCCTGGTAGAGAAGTTTAACGGAACTTTGGGGGCCATGATACGTAAATTCCTAAATGAGCACTCCAATGATTGGGACCTAGTGTTGCAGCAATTGCTTGTTGCCTACAGGGCTATACCACATCCCAGTATAGGGTTTTCACCATTTGAACTTGTGTATGGCCATGAGGTTAAGGGGCCATTACAGATGGTGAAGCAGCAATGGGAGGGGTTTACGTCTTCTCCAGGAACTAACATTCTGGACTTTGTAAACAACCTACAAAACACCCTCCGAACCTCTTTAGCCTTTGCTACAGAAAACCGAAAAGATGCTCAGGAAGAGCAAAAAGCCTGGTATGATAAACATGCCAGACAGCGTTCCTTAAAAGTAGGGGACCAGGTCATGGTCTTGAAGGTGCTCCAGGCCCATAAGATGGAAGCATTGTGGGAAGGGCCATTCACGGTCCAAGAGCACCTGGGAGCTGTTAACTATCTCATAGCATCCCCCACCTCAAACCTAAAGCCTAAGGTGTACCATGTTAATTCTCTAAAGCCCTTTTATTCCAGAGAATTAAAGGTTTGTCAGTTTACAGCCCAGGGAGAAGATGATGCTGAGTGGCCTGAAGGTGTCTATTATGAAGGAAAAAGTGATAGTGGCGTGGAAGAGGTGAACCTCTTCATGACCCTTGGATGTATGGAGCTGTGCACTAGCTTCACGCCGATGTTCTCAGCCACCCCAGGATGAACCGAATGGGCATACCACTCCATTGACACAAGTAATGCTCGCCCAATTAGAGCCCAACCTTACCAGGTGTCTCCTCAAGCCAAAACTGCTATAGAAAAGGAGATCCAGGACTTGCTACAGATGGGTGTAATCCGCCCCTTTAACAGTGCATGGGCACTAGAACTAGTGGTTCTAGTTCCCAAACTAGATGGGGAGATACGCTTTTGCGTGGACTACCATAAGCTAAATGCTGTAACTCACCCAGAAAACTATCTAATGCCACGCACAGATGAGCTATTGGAGAAACTGGGACATGCCCAGGTCATCTCTACCTTAGACTTAACCAAGAGATACTGGCAGGTACTGCTGGATGAATCCGCCAAGGAAAAGTCAGCCTTCATCACCCTTGTAGGACTGTATGAATTTAATGTGCTCCCTTTTGGGCTGCGAAATGCACCCATCACTTTCCAAAAACTTGTAGATAGTCTCCTAGCGGGATTGGGACAATCTGCAGTCACCTACCTTGATGATGTGGCCATCTTTTCTGATTCATGGGAAGAACTCTTGGAGCATCTGCAAAAAGTTATTGAGCGAACAAGGAAGGCAGGACTAACTGTTAAGGCTAAAAAGTGTCAGGCCTAAACAGAGTGACTTACCTTGGATACCAGGTGGGTCAAGGAACTATCAACCCCCTACAGGCCAAAGTGAATGCTATCCAAAAGTGGCCTGTCCCAAAGTCAAAGAAACAGGTCCAATCCTTCTTAGGGTTGGCCAGATATTACAGGTGATTTGTACCGCACTACAGCCAAATCGCCGCCCCACTGACAGACCTAACCAAAAAGAAACAGCCAAATGCAGTTCAGTGGACTGAAGAGTGACTGAAGGCCTTTAACCAGCTTAAAGCAACATTCATGTCTGACCCTGTGCTAAGGGCCCCAGACTTTGACAAACCTTTCCTACTAAGCACAGATGCGTCCAAGTGTGGTGTGGGAGCAGTTTTAATGCAGGAAGGACTGGATCAAGAATTCCATCCAGTCATGTTTCTCAGCAAAAAACTGTCTGAGAGGGAAAGCCACTGGTCAATCAGCAAAAAGGAATGTTACACCATTGTATACGCTCTGAAAAAGCTATGCCCATACGTTTGGGGATGGCGTTTCCACCTGCAAACCGACCATGCTGCGCTGAAGTGGTTTCATACTGTCAAGAATAATAACAAAAAACTTTTTCTGTGGAGTTTAGCTCTCCAAGATTTTGATTTTGAAATACAATGTATTTCAGGGGCTTCTAACAAAGTGACTGATGCACTCTCCCATGAAAGTTTCCCAGAATCAACTGGTTAAAATCGTCCTTGAAATGTGGAAAATATTGTTCGTTTTTATATAATCAGTAGTATATCTAGAGGTGCATGTGTCTTATTAATTGTGTTTTTGTTTTGTGCTCTTTTTGTGTGATCTCTCCGGGACAGCAAGGAATCAGGGCAGGGAAAATACATCTCTTAAAGCCAGACCTGAACTAAGCATCTAAGATTACATATTGTAAGTAATGGGAAGGAAATGCGTTAGATTATCTTTTGTTTTAGCTTGTGAATTTTCCCTTGACTAAGAGGGAGGCTTATTCCTGTTTTTTTGGGTTTTTTTTTTTTTGTAACTTTAAAGTTTGGCCTAGAGGGGAATCCTCTGTGTTTTGAATCTGATTACCCTGTAAAATTACTTCCATCGTGATTTTACAGAGGTGCTTCTTTTACTTTTTCTTTATAATAAAATTCTGTTTTTAAGAACCTGATTGGTTCTTAAAAACCCAAGGGGCTGGTCTGTGCTCACCTTGTTCGCTCTCAAGCCTCCCCAGGAAAGGGGGTGAAGGGACTTGGGGGGGATATTTTGGGGAAACAGGAACTCCAAGTGGTCCTTTTCCTAAATCTTTGTCTCACTCACTTGGTGGCGGCAGCAGTACCCATCCAAGGACAAGGAAGAATTTGTGCCTTGGGGTAGTTTATAACCTAAGCTGGTAGAGATAAACTTAGGGGATCTTTCATATGGGTCCCCACATCTGTACCCTAGAGTTCAGAGTGGGGAGGGAACCCTGACAGCCATTCTGCTAAAATTAGACTTTATATAAGAAATAAACCCCTCAAAAGCCAAGATCTGGGGCTGACATTTCCCTGAAATACTCAGTTACAGATTGGACACTACATGTGCATGAAGTTGATCCCATGAATTTGCCAATATGTTAGTTAGATTTTTAAAGTTGAAATTCAAACAAACTAGACTGGCCAATTTGGTAAGTGTTCTAGCCAATATTGGAATGGAATCTAGTTAGGATAGCTCTTTTTTTATTGAGTTCAGGGAGTGTTATCTTAATCATTTTAACCTTAGGTCAGGTCAACTTTTACCTTGGACAGTAAAGAAATGTCTTAAATCAGGACACTTAGTGCTCTGAACCAATTAACAGTTGATTAATCAATTGATACAACAAATCTTCTAGGCATGTACTGAACACAAAAATAAAGTTTTGCAAGCAAATGTCAGACTCGGACTGATGTGCAGCAATTATAACGTAACACACTACAAGTCATCAAATGTATTACATTACATGTATGATCGATCCTCAGTTCCTTAGTACATCTAATACATTTGCAATACTTTTCTAAGGAGTAAGGAGAACTGACTTACGGTGGTCCTATCTTAAAGGCTATTGTAAGCGTGTGGTCCCTGCCATTTGAATGGTTTTGTATGAAAGGGACAAGTTTAGAAAATATCAAAAGCAAATTGCTTAAAGTGATTGTTTTAAGTCTCTTGGGTAAATTTGCCTGGGCTTACAAAGGGAAGCATGCTCCTAGCATTAGTTAAAGTCCAAAATGTGGCTACTTGAGGCCTCACTAAAGAGTGTAGGCTGTGTAAGATATCCTACAGTAAGTGATATTCAAGTACAGAAAGCAATACAATCTCCAAAATGAAATCTCACTACTTCTTCTTAGTCTTGCAACACTAGAGGAAGGAGAGCTGCTCAGTCTGAGAGTCTGATTGCTAGAGCCCTGTGAAGTTATTTTTTGTAATTTTTCATTTTATCTGTTGGGAATTTCTTTTCTATTTTGCATTCTCCCTCACAGCTGGAGGTCCTGTTGGGTGCCAGAAGGGTAGGGGTTGGGGATGGGGTGTCAGGGTTTACAGAACAAGCCCTTCCCATACTCACCCTACAGCTGTGGCTTCTGCAGTTCCTGTCCTGTGAGTCTGGGCCCAGCTCTGGACATTGCAACTCGGTGCATGGAGGTGTAAGGGTGACTGGGCCAAACCTGAGTGATGAGGCCAAGCAGACAGGGTTATAGCAACACCCCGAGTGGTGAGCATGTCCCCACCCCACAAGACGGGACCTGCAAGAGCCACAGCTGCAGGGATTTTTGTTTTATGTCCTTTGTTTTATTTGTGTTATGTTGTATTTTTGAACAACATGGGGCTCTAAAATAGCATTTCTGGATTCAACAACTCGTCTAGTCTGTAACCCTGGATGAAGGGCAAGGCCATCCAAAGGGGTCCAGCAAAATTCTGAAGTCTACATGGTGGCCACAAGTTTATATAGCCTGTTTCAGGGCCTGAGCGAAGGCCTCCTCTTATTTTCTATTGGGCTCTGTTCAATTAGATTTCACATTTCAGCAGCCTTAGTTTTTCTGTTGCTTCTGTCAATACCCAGTAGATGGCATCAGTGTACAAGTTTCTTTGAGGCTTCACAGAATTTTTTTTAAGGTGGGTCCATTTCAGTATTAGCCCAGACTATTTAGAATTTCCCCCCTTTAAAGCAATTTCTTTTAGTATTCCAAAGTTCTGCCCCAGTTAAATGCTTTCAGCTTTCTGCATTCTTTTTCCTTCTTGTGCTATATAATTCCCATCCCTTCTAGAGTGCAACCATCACTTACAAAGAAATCAAAAATCCCTTCTGGTTCCTCTAAATCTAACTGGATGCACTAGAGAAGCTAAAACTCTCGACCTTCCTGAGTGGGATCACTTAGTTGTCTAACCCAGATAATGTTTAGTTACATGGTAACACTTTTATCAGACGTTTGAAAGCCTGCTTTAAAGAAAGAAATCTTTCCAGAGAAGTGATCTAAAAGGAGCAAAATTTGGACTCATTCTGATTGCTGATAGAAAGAAATTACATAGCTTAGCACCCACTCTCCCTGGCTCCACCAATGCAGCAGTGGCTATGTTTGATCGTTTGTAGCAATTTTTTATTCACTTACATTATCTTATGACTAAGAAGGTAATAAGGGGGAAAAAGTAATTGACATTTCTACAATTGACATATGTCCCTTTAACTGCTTTGAACAGCTGTTGAAAAATGGAAGCTGTTTTTATGAAGGAGAAAAACTCCAGGATTCCTGTAATAAAACAGAGCTTTGTTTGGGTGGTTTGGAGAATCCTGTGCGACATGGAAAAATATGGGTAACTAGGTCTGGAACTAAGGTGGATATGGTCCTATTTCCCTCTCCTGTTCTCTGTCCATTTCACTAGTGCACTCCCCCTTTGCAGATCAGTCTCCCACTTAGGTGCCAAGTAATAAAATAATTCACATCTAATCCTATCCATAAGGAATGAGGGCAGATTCTCCACCCCATTTCACTCCCTTTGTGCCACTCAGGTGTTAAAAAGAGAGGAAACCTCCCCTAAATTCCTCTCTGATACCCTAGTATAGTGCATAGCTCCTATGGGCCATACAGAGGTGTGGTAACTGTAAACATGGGTACACATGGTATGTCTATGTTGCATTTTAAAACCTGTGGCAGAGAGCCTCAGAGCCCAGGTCTACAGACTCAGGCTTTCAGTATGGTGCTAGAAACAACTGTGTAGACATTATGGCTTGGGCTGGAGCTTGGGCTCTGAAGCCCACCCCTCATCCTTGAGCTTCAGTGCACAGAACATGGCCAGATCCTTCTTGCATGGAGCTCCTTCTGGCCCCTGGGTCTGACCTGGCTCCTGCAGCAAGGTGCTCTCATAGAGGCAGACCCATTTTACATGCCCCTCTTGCCTGCATTCAGTGCACACAATTAGGTGTAGGGACCCTCTTCTTCCCTTTCTACAGCTGCAGCAACCAATTCTTTCTAGTTGCTATAGCTTCTGCTGTGGCTGCCTGGGCACTTCCAAAAATGGGAACTGGCACCCCTAAAGTCACTGTAAGTCCCCCACATGTTGATTTGGGAGGGTGGACACCTCACGGTCAAGGAACGGGTTTGTGCCTGGCTGCTCAGTCACCCCTTACTGACTGTAGAGGGTTTCAGATCCCACTTCTGGAACCAGTGACAGTGGGGCTGCCCTAGGGCATCCCCTTTCTGGTAGACCTGTTGGTACACTCAGCACCTGCTCAGGTTCTTCCAGTTAGTGACCCAGAGACTGATTACTTCAAACAAAATGTCCCCTTCTTGGGGTCTTGTTTATGAACTTTTTTTTTTTTTTTTAAGTTACAGAATCCAAACCATTGGATTCTCTCAGTCCATACAAGACTCCTGGTAGCTCTCCTTCTCTGTTCGGAAGACCCAGTTGTCCTCTTGGAGCTGGGTTAAACTCTGAACAGTCAGCTATTCTCCCCCCTCAAGAACAAAAGTCCCTCAGCCCTTCTTGTGGAGCTGGGTTGTATTTCAAGCCATCTGCAGGGACTCAGCCAGCTTCTCCAGCCCAAGTGAGTTTCTTTACCTTGAGACTTGGAAGGTTCAGCAGTCAGAAATTTTCCTGCTGGTGTCTCCCTTGCTAGGATGAAGGGGGCAGAATATATGCTGGTCCTCTTTCAAAAGCTCATCCCAATTGGCTGGAAGTGAAGGGAGCCTTTCCCTACCTACTTTGCAAGGCTCTTCTGGCCCTAGGCCCTTAAAGTAGTAGTAATGAGTTTATCCCTAAAATAAAACTTATTCCTGGAACTGCATCTCTTCACCAATAGCTCCTGTTTCCTAGGTCTTTGCATCCATAAGACCTCCAAAAATCTTAGAACAGGGGTGGACTGACCCCAGGTCCTATCAGTCTTACGAGGATGAGCTACCCTGTTACATTAGCCTTCACACTCTATATGGCCTTGGAATACCAGAGATTCCCAAAGAGATAGGAAAAACGGATTTAATGGTTTGTCCTTACTCCTCTTCTTGGGTTAGCTGATTTCATTAAGTGTTTAAACCAACCAATAAACATGGGGGGAGGGAAGGGGAAGAAGGGGAGATTCTAGCCAACTTTCTCCAAAACAGAGGAATTGCAAGAACATAAACTGCTTGTGATATATTAGTTTCACCTAAAAAGATAGACTCTAGCTCAACAGAAATAATTTTTGGGAGGTCTATAGACTGTTTTATACAGGATGTCACAATAAATGATCACAGTGTTCCCCTCCGACCTTGGAATCAGTGAATCTATAGTGAAAAATAGAGCCTGCATCTTTAAGACAGTAAGTTCAGCTCCTTCCTATAGAAGTTTTCAGACAGCTTGCACTTATGTCTTGCTACTCTGTAGGGATTATTCCCAAGGTTGTATTCTACTTTAAGTTGTTAAATACTATTATTTGACAGACTGCTAGTTAAAGACAGACTGCTAAACACATTCATGTTATTGATAATACACCTTAAAATTACTCGAGACATTTTAAACAGAAAAAACAAGCGCAGGGTACCTTCTTGAACCATTAGAGGTCACTGTTGTGTATGTAATGCCAACTTACTTACACATTTCTTGCAAACACTACAGCAGTGGTTCCCAAACTTTAACAGCCCTCGAACCCCTTTCACTAAATTGTGACATCTCGTGAACCCCCATCTAAAAAATGAATATTTCCAAGGATTTAAGCTTAAATTTCCTCAGTGTGATGGATTCACTTGCTTTGCTCTGCATAGCTCTTGGAAGTCTGTAACTACTGGAGAGAGATAAAGTCTCAGGTCTGGTTCGGCATCAAGTCTGTTTCTGTATTTGGTTTTCAGATGTGCATACGAGGAAAATGCTTTCTCGTATAAGTATGTTGTTGAAAATGGTAACAAAACTGCAGCAGCTTTTTCTGCCAGAAAGGGGTACGCGTTTCTTAAATTCAGCCAAAAGTTGATCAATGATAAATTTCTGAAACTCCTTTTCAGTTCATAATCACAGGAGATCTCAATCAATTTCTCTTTTTCCTGGTGTTTAATATCTGTGTTGAGAAAGTGGTATCATCAAAAGGGTTGTGAATTCAGTATTATCACCTGACATAGCTGGAAATATTCCCTGAAAGTTGTGCAAAGTCCTTTTAGGTGTGCAGTTATATTGGTTTTAGTGCACTGATCCAACTGAAGTTTATGTTCTGCCAGGAAGTCATGAAGATTGGAAAACAATCAAACTGAGTGTTTCAGTAAACAACTTTCCCAGAACTGCAACTTCTTTATCAGGGATTCAACTCGCTCTTGCACATTGAAAACTGTTATATTGAGGCCTTGAAGAGATAAATTTAGGTCATTAATTCTTGAGAAAATATCTGCTAACTAAGCTAGGCTCTGGACCCAGACATTATTTTCCATACAGCTGGCAAGGTGGAAAGGGTGGCTGTTGAAAAAAAACTAGGATTTCCGTTCTAACCTCAAACAAGCGCACAAGGATTTTACCCCTTGAGAGCCATCTAACTTCAGTATGGGTCAACACACAGTCATGTATACTATCCATTTCTTCACAAAGTACGTGAAATATTCTAGAATTTGTTGGCCATGATTTTATGAAATTCACCATTTTCACTGCATTGTCCAGCACTTCCTTCAGTCCCTCTGGCATGCATTTTGTTGCAAGGGCTTGTTTATGGATGCTGCAATGAATCCAAGAGACTTCTGATGCAACCTTTTTTGTTCGAGCTACAAATCCAGTATTCTTCCCTGTCATTGATGTGGCCCCATCAGTGCAAATGCCTAGGCAATGAGACCAATCTATTTCCTTTTCTTGAAAATATGCATTAGTCAGATTGAAGATATCTTCTCCAGTTGTACGTTCTTCCAATGGTCGGCAAAACAACAAATCTTCTTCAACCATACCTTCATTCAGATAACGTACAAAAAGTAGCAAAATAGCTAGATTAGCTACATCAGTTGATGCATCCAACTGTATAGCATAATATGGACTATTTTTCACTCTATGTACAATTGTGGTCTCTACATTATTTGACATGTCATTAATTCTTCGTGACAACGTATTATTGGACAAAGATACCATGTCAATCCTTTTTGCAGCCTTTTCTCCGAGCATGCAATGAACTACATCTTTTATACATGGACCAATCAAGCTCTCTGCTGTGGTATGGGCTTCTGATGCTTTTGCTACTTGGTAGCTCACGCGGTATGATGCTTTAAGTGCATTTTCGTTATCAGTTCTTGCTTTGGATATAGAACTGGTACTGTCAATTTTCTTCTCAGCTAATTTTCGCTTGAAAAAATCAACAGGCTTGTCGAGTTGTGCAGGATGCCTAGTTTCTAAATGGCACCGAAGTAGAGAAGGTTTGAGGCTGCTGTTTGCTAGAACATCACCACAAATCACACACAGTGGTTTTGGATGTTCTTGATCACCAATGCATGTAAAGCCATATTTTATATAATCATCGTCATATTTTCTTTTCTTTGTAAGTGTCTTTCCAGGACCATCATGATCACTAGACTTAGATTTTCCACAGTGTGGACTTGAGGAAACACTAGCTGATTCCAGCGTCTTTACACTTTCCTTTTTCAGCCACTTATCCATTGAACTTGTGTACAAAAGTTCTAATAAAAATAACAGAGAGAGACTGCTAACAACCAACAAACTAGAAACTGAGAAGATTCACTCACTGAAGCAAATCAGCACTTCCGAGAGAAGGACAATTACTGAGACACCTTAACGCTCCTACACTGGCTACAACGTGCTTCTGGCTGGTTTGGCTCGCAAACAGCTTTTCTTCCACCGAGGAAGATGCCCTGGGAGGAACAAATTAGCTTGGACCACCCCCACGTTCAGCATGGCCCCCTGCTGACTGCCCTGGATGAAAACTTCCCCTGCCTGACAAGGACAGGGATCCGAGCTGCCACCTGCACCCCGCATGGAGTGCTGGGGTTCGGGGCTGCTGGTTCCCCCGCTGACAGGGGAGGGCTGGGGCTGCTGGCTCAAACTGCCCGGCCCCGCTCTCCCCGAGGCTCGGGCTGCCGGCTCCACCGCTGACGGGGAGGGCTCGGGCTGCTGGATCAAACTGCCCGCTCTCCCCAAGGCTCGGGCTGCTGGATCAAACTGCCCGGCCCCGCTCTCCCTGGGGCTCGGGCTGCCGGCTCCACCGCTGACGGGCAGGGCTCGGGCTGCCAGCTCAAACTGTCTGCTCTCCACGAGGCTCGGGCTGCTGGCACCCTGGCTGACAGGGGAGGGCTCGGGCTGCCCGCTCAAACTGCCCAGCCCCGCTCTCCCTGGGGCTCGGGCTGTCTGCCCTGCAACTGGGTCCCAGCAGAGTCCTCTGGCCGCCATTAATGAAATTTTTCTTGCGAACCCCGTGAAACGTTCTGTGAACCCCCAGGGGTTCGCGAACCCCACTTTGGGAACCACTGCACTACAGCATGGTTGTGCTCAGAAAAGTGACTGTATAAAGGGCCCCATTTTTACTCTACAGATCTGGCCCCTGTAGATCTAGCTACTCTTACTGCAACAGAGCTACCCAATACAACATTAGGAATGTGAGCTGACTGTCTTCAGGCTTATGCACATTCTACAGAATTGTTAACTGAGTCCCATATTTGAGATGGTGCAAAAAAATAAAACAGCTGGACCCTTGATCTCAGTTTTAATTTGTGAAGCTGGTAGCTAGAAAAAACACCTTAATTGCAAACTGGTGATTTGAAATTACTGAAAAACAATAGCCCCCACAATGTTAATGTTACAGTCACTTATCATAGTATGGGCACACTCCAATACCTCAATTATAAATGAGCCAAGGTAGCCTTCACTGAGCAGATTTCTACTTGCACTCACTGAGGCCAATAGGGTTGCATGTCTGAAACTGAGAACCATATTTAGCACAGAGCATTTGGCAAGGCCACCGAACAAAGCTATCAGCAATACCCTCTGTCACAGCTGTCTCAGTAATCGGATGGGAAACTCAGTTCACTGTGTGGAGAAACAGCATATCCTTCAATAGAGGGAGCTTGTATTCCTAACAAAAGATTGATAGCTACTTTAATTTCTGACTGAATTGCTCTGACCAGCTCATTTCAAAACGCACACTTTCCTCTGGCCCTGGTTACAGGGCAGGGGACTTGCAGAAATAGAATATGCTACTACCATTAACTTCTTGCTACTAGTCCTATCCTCCTTGTTCTCTCATTCTTTTCTAATGAATCATCCACTTTTTATTCCTGGAATGAAAATGCTTTAATACTTTTGTTCCAATCTTTTTCTTTATGCCAAACATGCTCCCAGTAAGGCAGTTCGGTATAACACAAGGCAGATTTTGATCCCACCAGTGTACCCAATATTTCTATCACAGGATGCTGTTCATAAGATCCCAGAGATTTTTGGGGGGTTCCTGAATTCCCTTCATCTCATTAGATTATTGTCCATTCCACAGCTGTAATAATCTGGATCCAAGTCAGAAGCAAACTTATAGCACACCCTTAGAACCATAGAATACCAGGGTAGGAAGGAACCTCAGGTGGTCATCTAGTTCAACCCCCTGCTCAAAGCAGGGCTAATCCCCAGACAGATTTTTGCCCCAGATTCCTAAATGGCTCCCTCAAGGATTGAATTCACAACCCTGGGTTTAGCAGGCCAATGCTCAAACCACTGAGCTATCCCTTCCCCTTGTGTCAGGGTGGGATGTTTCAGGAATCTTAGCCTCTAGAGCCACCTGCAGGTCTTCCGTCTGTACACAATTCAGCCTCCAACTGAGAAGCATCTAAGTCCAACCCCTTTCAGGGCAACACAAACTCAGACCAGCATCCAAAGTTTCTCAACAAATCTACCCTTTTCTGGACTCTGTCTTCAGTCACCTTCCTCCAATACCAGAGGAGACTTTCTGAGATTTGTGGTTTTCCTACACACCCAACCCCTTTACAGGAGTCCCTCTTTTCTATGTGGTTCTTCCCTTCACAGTGAACTCCCCCCCCCCTTTATGAGGACCAGGTGTTCATTAAGCATCACTTACTGCCTCTTAGTTCTTTTCTTCTGTCTGAGACGCAATTAGCTCATTATTGTTTGCAGTATTGAAAAATAACCCTGTGTAGCTCAGAAGCTTGTCTCTTTCACCAACAGAAGTTGGTCCAATAAAAGATATTACCTCACCCACCTTGTCTCTCTATTAATTAATTATGGCACAGGTGTAATAGATATGACTAATAACTCCTTCCCATCACATTGACTCATTAAAAAACTCCTCATCATACCTGCCAAATCATTTCATCTTAAAACCTCCCATTCTCTACACAACCCAAATTCTGGTTTGCGTGCTGGGTATTTCCATGGGGCTTGAGGGAGGTGGACTCAGCAGATGATGAAGTTTCTCTGGAGATGCTAAGCTTGGAGGGTGCAGTAGCCTCTGTGTCCCTAAAGAGTCTTTCTTTCTCTGAAGACTGGAGAGGAAAATCTGTGTAGAGAGGTCACTGACCTGAGGAAATCACAATTTAAATTAGCCATGATAGAACAACTGGTGATTAATTCTGTCTTGTAACTCCCCCTGCAATCATATTATTGAGTAAAAATAATGTCAAAATATTTGTGATGTTGTTGTTTTGTTTTGTGTGGGGGTGGGGGTTTGGTAACAAAATTAATGATTTGATTCAGGGTTAAGATGTTTTTTAATCCATTTGCTAGTTACTAATTAGAACAAACTTGTAGTAACCTATTGCAAAGCTGGTAGCTTCAAACAAGTGAATAGTTAATTATATTTCAAAAGTCAGAATGTCTCAGGCTGGAGGATCTGGCATTAAAGTGTCCTAAATGAATTAATACTTTTAGACTAAACTCTTAGTTGATAATTGGTTTCTCACAATAACAAAATGTGGGGTTACAAAACTGCAGAATATAATCCACTGTAGTTCTTCTCTTTCCTCAGGAATCTCGGACATTTCCTGGATTGGGGATGCCTGGGGAGTTCTCAAGAAAGCACTACTCATTTATTTAGACTAAAAACATCTCCTTGATTTATGGCAATTTTAAAATATTTTCCATTGTCCGCTGAAGAATTAAAAGGCAGGGAGAGGTTTGTGGGTTTTCTTTAGGAGGTTGGTAAGAATGGAATTTTATTTAATACTAGCTGCTAATCTCTTGCTGCCTTCTGTTAAATGAAGAAAATGGGATTTAGACAACCTCTGGGAGGGGATGCAATCCAGCATCACTAACTCTGGTTCTTGCCGAACACCAGCTTTGCTTCCTGATTTATATCCGTTAGTGCAGGGCTAATTCAAGCACATCCATGGCCCCCTGAGAATCACCTCAGGTTTATCCCCTCCTTCCGATGTAATAAGTTTTTCTTCCTACCTCTGGGATTATAATTAAAACTGAATGTTGGCTGAAATAAAAAGCTACTATTGGGGTGCGGAAATGGGCTGGCAGGGAGGCTGAGAGAAGGACAGCCGAGGGAAACGTACAAAAGCGCAGCATTGAGCAAGCTGTGGGGTTGAAGGTGCAGAGAAACGTTGTGGAGAGAAGGGAGGAAGCAGCAGGAGCACAAAGCAGCAGGCAGCTCTAAGTGGCAAGGCAGTGCCAGAATTGAGGGAGGGGACCTGCCACAATAAAGCAACAGTTGCCATCAGGCGGAGATGGCAAAAGTGACAGGGGACCCAGACGGAATCTTCTCACCTGAGCAGCAGGAGCCACATGGGCAGAGGTTGGCTCAAATCACAAAGTTCTTGAGGTCAGCAGGTGGCAGGAAGGTTGAGGAGGAGGAGATGTGGGTCACAGAAAACCCCAGTGAAGGCAGGAGGTGAGTAGCAGGTGGGGGGGAGGGGGAAGTGCAAAGGAAGCCCTGGTCAGCGGTAGTGGATCAGCCTTGCAAAGGGGCCAGAGGAAGCCCCATTTGGGGACAGGAAAGCAGCTCCATGAAAAAGATGAGACCAGCTCAGGGGAATAACCTGCTGTGAAGGAGCAGAGCAGTATCCTCAAGGGGGGAGGGGCCCTAGATCAAGCCCAACCAGAGGCTGCAGACCCCTGTCAGAAAGGGTCTGGTAAAAGGCTCTGATTAGGCAGGAACAGCCACCAGGAGGGGGTGGAAAAACTCTTCAGCCACGGGCTACAATAGGAGCATCAGGCAAGGCACCTGGGAGGCAGGAGCCACAGCCTCTTCCTTTCTCCTTGACCCCCTTTTTTCCCTCTTAAATCTTCCTTTTCATTTATATCCCACCAGTTGTGTGCATGTTCCTGGGCTGGAGCCCCAGTGCTGAGGAGTGGCAAAATCTAGCCAGAAGGTTTTGAGTCTTCGAGATACAGGGAGAGATTCAGCTCAGCTTGCTCACACTGTCCCTTTGCATGCAGTACGGGGGGGGGGGGGAAATGAGGAGCAGGAGCAGAACACTCTTTCTCACTGCCTCCCTGTGAGGGGTCCTTCCCACCCCAGGTGCAGCCTGTCACCAGTGGGTCTGCAGCTTCTGACACATAGTCTAGTACTGATCCTGCAAGATCTAACAAAATAACCAGTTCTTCAACCTATGTCAATCTCCCTGTTGTTCCCCTAGACTCACTTGTTAATGGCATTTGTACAATTTCCTGTAGAGACAACATGAAGGTCAAAGGGAGCTTTATGACAAAGGCTGACACACTCTCATGCTTCTAAAAGCTGAAACCAAATTAACCCATTGCTCACTTCTGCTGTCACTGAATGGAGAAACTCCCAGCCGCGCGATCCAGAGAGAACAAGGTTTCTTACTAATATGCAGCCTCTGACATCTCTCTTCCTAGTCATTGGGTGACCAACAATTCCCATCAGAGATTTTCTCTCTTTTTTTCAATCTTTCCCCATAAAGCTTTTCCCAAAGGTCATTATTCACTGCATGTGGAAATGCCGGGTAGAACTTTGTCAATCGCTTTTAGCTGCAGGACTTGGTTAACCTAGATGCTTTATCATTAATAATAATAATAATTAATAATAGTTTGTGTTGTGCGACTGTCTAAAGGCTCCAGTCAGGATTGAAACTGCATTGTGCTAGGTACTGTACAAACACGTAGGAAGACCATTCCTATCCCAAACAGCCAAGATGTGGAAAGTGGGTTGACAGACAAGAGGAGGGAAGCGGGCATAGAGAATACATGGTTAGACCATTAGTGTCCTACACAACTTCCAAATCATCTCAAGTAGTTTTGTTCCCCTGTTGAACATGTGAAAATCACCAGTACCTGACTGTCATTCAACTAAGTCATCAATGGTTGTATAATTTTTTTTAAAGATTTGCAGCAGAAGTGAATTTTGAGAAAATATTTGGAAACTTTTCCAATTGTGTATGTTCATTTTATTATGTTTCTCATGTGTCTGTCTTTTTAGATTGATTATTCTTTGGGCCAAAACTCTGTTTTTGGAAAGACACTAGCATATTTTGGATTCAACCATAATCTAAATAATAATAATAATAATAATTAGGTCTGTCAATTAATTGCAGTTAACTCATACGATTAACTCAAAAAATTTAATTGTAATTAATCACACTTATAACAATAGAGTACCAATTGAAATTTATTAAATATTTGTGAACCCTTTTCTACATTTTCAATATTGGTTTCAATTACAATAGACTACAAAGTGCACAGTGCTCACTTTATATTATTATTTTTGATTACAAATATATGCACTCTAAAAATGATAAACAAAAGAAATAGTATTTTTCAATTTACCTCATACAAGTCTTGAAGTGCAATCTCTTTATCATGAAAGTGTAACTTAGAAATGCAGATTTTTTTTTGGTTACATAACTGCACTCAAAAGCAAAACAGTGTAAAACTTCAGAGCCTACAAGTCCACTCAGTCCTACTTCTTATTCTGCCAATTGCTAAGACAAACAAGTTTGTTTATATTGACGGGAGATACTACTGCCTACTTCTTATTTACAATGTCACCTGAAAGTGAGAACAGGCATTCACGTGGCACTTTTGGAGCTGTTGTTGCAAGATATTTTCATACCAGATATTCTAAACATTCTTATGCCCCTTCATGCTTCGGCCACCATTCCAGAGGACATGCTTCCATGCTGATAATGCTCGTTAAAATAATAATGCATCAATTAAATTTGTGACTGTATTCCTTGGGGGGAGAATTGTATGTCTCCTGCTCCGTTTTACCGGCATTCTGCATATATTTCATATTATAGCAGTTGCAGATGATGACCCAGCACATGTTCGTTTTAAGAACACTTTCATAGCAGATTTGACAAAACGCAAAAAGGGTACCGATGTTAGATTTCTAAAAATAGCTACAGCACTTGACCCAAGGTTTAAGAATCTGAAGTGCCCTCCAAAATTTGAGAGGGACGAGGTGTGGAGCATGGTTTTAGAAGTCTTAAAAGAGCAACACTCTGATGTGGAAACTATAGAACCCAAAAAGGAAAATGAACCTTCTGCTGTTGGCATATGACTGAGATGATGAAAATGAACATGCATCAGTCCACACTGCTTTGGATTGTTATTGAGCAGAACCCGTCATCAGCATGGACACGTGTCCTCTGAAATGGTGGTTGAAGCATGAAGGGATATATGAGTCTTTAACGCATCTGGCATGTAAATATCTTGCAACGACAGCTACAACAGTGCCATGCAAATGCCTGTTCTCACTTTCAGGTGACATTGTGAACAAGAAGCAGGCAGCATTATTATCTCCTGCAAATTGTAACCAACCTTGTTTGTCTGAGTGATTGGCTGACCAAGAAGTAGGATTGAGTGGATTTGTAGGCTCTAAAGTTTTATACTGATTTATTTTCGAATGCAGGGTTTTTTTGTACATAATTCTACATTTGTAAGTTCAACTTTCTTGATAAAGAGATTGAACTATAGTACTTGTATGAGATGAATTGAAAAATTCATTTTTTTTGTTTTTTATAGTGCAAATATTTGTAATAAAAAATAAATATAAAGTGAGCACTGTACACTTTGTATTCTGTGTTGTAATTGAAATTAATATATTTGAAAATGTAGTAAACATCCAAAAATATTTAAAATAAAATGGTATTCTATTTTTGTTTAACAGAGTGATTAACTGCTATTAATTTTTTTAATTGCATGATTAATTGTGATTAATGTTTTCAATTGTGACAGCCCTAATAATTATTATTATTATTATTAATAATACTAACCAGGAGTGTGTTTGACCTGCCATCAAGGCTAAGGTCCTATACACTGTGTCTCTTCAGATGGTGAAATTTTCAGAACTATCCAATTTAGTCAACTTAGTATTTATATTTATCTTTTCCCATGAGGAGTTAATTTTTCTAGGCAAGGTGAACAAAACAAAATGACTTCTCTAGAAATGGGGAAAACAGGCGACAGGCCTAATTTTGCATTTTTGCAGAACTACCATTGGCTTCAAAAGGCTGAGATAACATTTCAACAAAGTGTGGAACTCCCTTTGTGACCAGAAGAAATCCAGCTGTTCTCTGCTAAGAAATTCCGAAGAGGACCAGTGTTGGGAAGAGGGTTGTGAGCAGACTGCACCCTGTTAAGAGATGTAGAACTGGGTGTACTTCCCTTGCTTTCAGAGGAGCTCACGAGGGAATTCTCCCATCCTAAGGCAGAATGCCTCATGGTGCCAGGTTTCAGAGTAGCAGCCGTGTTAGTCTGTATCCGCAAAAAGAAGAACAGGAGTTCCTTCTTCGGAAGTGGGCTGTAGTCCAGGAAAGCTTATGCTCTAATAAATTTGTTAGTCTCTAAGGTGCCACAAGTACTCCTGTTCTTCTTTTTGCCTCATGGTGATTGCTCTGGTTTGATGCAGCTGGACACTTCCCATAACTGTGGACTATGGCTAACAGGCATGATATGGTCCAAAATGAAACATAACAAAACATTTAAGTTTAGGTTTTGTAATGACCGAACCACTCCCAGTCTTTATTCAGGCCTAATCTGATGGTATCCAGTTTGCAAATTAATTCCAGTTCTGCAGTTTCACGTTGGAGTCCGTTTTTTAAATGAAGCTGCAGAACTGGAATTGATTTGTAAACTCGATACCATCAGATTAGGCCTGAATCCAAAGTGAACTTAATTTCCCGAATACTAATCTAAACTTAATTTCACCAATACTAATTTCTCCCTATTGTTATTCACACCTTCTTGTCAACTGTCTGTAATGGGCCACTCTCTTACCACTTCAAAAGTTATTTTTCCTCCCTTGGTATCCTGCTGTTAATTGAGTTATCTCGTTAGATTGACCTCACACTTGGTAAAGCAACCCCCATCCTTCCATGTATTTATACCTGCTCCTGTATTTTTCACTCCATGCATCTGATGATGTGAATTCTAGCCCAGGAAAGCTTATGCCCAAATAAATCTGTTAGTCTCTAAGGTGCCATAAGAACTCCTTGTTGTTTTTGCTAATACGGACTAACATGGCTACCACCCTAAAACCAGTTCATATTTGTCTTTACTCATACTATATGGAGTAGTAAGGACTTTATTTAAATCTGATCTGATTAAACAGCGTATCAGAAACTATGACAATAAGATTACGCTGAGACAAAAACAACATTAAGATGGGGTTAAGGTTGAGTGTTCATAGCAGTAATTTAGGGTAAAATACTTTACAGGGATGTTGTAATTGTCCTCAAAACAAGCAATAGAAACTCAAGAAAGTCATAGTTAAAGTTCCATTTAAAAAAAATCAAAACCTGTTCAAAATGTGGAAATCCTCAGGTAAGGCACTCAAGCAATCTTACTTTGTCCTGATTAAACTGATTATTAAAGACATTAGATTTTTCTTTATTTTGAACTCATGGGATATGGTGGTCCTAAGCAGCTCCTGTAGAGAGAGAATCCTCCCATAGCCAGTTGTGGTTCCTTTATGTCCCCTATATGCCACTAGAGTGGCGTACAGAAGCTGGGATCGGAATTGGGCTTCATGTTTTTGTTGAGTACTTTATAGGTGCTATGTGTTTGTGGGATGGCTGAGTGGAGAATGAAAATATGCGACTTTCTAGGCAAAGCTGTATTTTTTTTTGGAAGAAGGAAAGTCTGTGGGCAAAGAAATGAGACCACATGAGAGGCTCTGATTTTGTGGCTGGAAATGCTTTCTGAAGATTTAGGGTTGAATTCTGCAGCCTTTTATTATGCAATTTCCCATTAAAGCCAAGGGACAAATTCTGGGCGCCATACATTTCCTCCATCCTCATCATGAAATGAACTAGCTTGGCTATTTAAGTGCAGGGAATAGGACCTTTTCCCAGGAGGACTGGTCATCAGGGCTTACATACAAGAGGTAGCATTGGTTTAACTAATTGTACAATCCCATCCAACCCCCTGGGTACATACTCCGGCAGCTGCCCTGACCATACTGTTAATTTTAAGAGCTAGCTCAAGCACAGCTAGCATGTGTACATCTACCCAAGCTGGGAATCACCCCTCGCATAGATGCGCTCTGTATGGGTAACTAACATCACGTTGGCACGTGTTCACATGACATCTGTGTGTGATGGTTTACGCAACTGACCAGACTGAATAGACAACTTGTAATAACAAAGGTTAATTTCTTTCTTAAGATCCTATGCATGATTAAAAGAATCCACTGAAAAAAAATGTAGGAATTTCCTATGATTCATCAAACCGTTTGCTCCCTTCCCACCTGCTCATCACTAGCCAACTTTTGTTTACTTACAAAACTTTTTCAATGTGTATACCTCTCCAAAAGTGATTATGTCTGCTTCACAAGGATGTATCAGACATTTACTTGTAACAAGCAAGCTCATGGATACATTTATATAATAGGAACATTTAAAATTATTACTAAAATGTAATTAATTACTATGGATGCAGAAAGATTTTATTAGTGTCAAGTATCACTGCCATGTCATGAAATTGAATGCATGAATGAAAAACAATAGCAAATGTTATTTAAAAGGTGGTGGGGAGGAATGAAAAACATAACATTGGAAAACCCCTAAAAGAATTGGCACACAGGTATGGAAAAAGTTGCTTTAGGTCTCAAAGTGTGTGTGAAATAAGAAAGTGGAAAAAAAATAGGAATGTGAGTCTTAACAGGGAACCCTGTTTATTCCAACTAAAACTACATTACCAAGTATTAAAAGTAAATCACGTTACAGAGGTCTCTTCACTTCACTCTTGCATCATAAAAGTGACCCATTAAATTTTTGTTTTCATGCTCACTGTTGCCGATGTGTTATGCACTTCATTTATAGTAAATAAAACACTAAGCCCATTAATACTTCATAAATTGATAGTGGTTTGATCCAGTTTCCTCTGAAGCAACAAAAACTAAATTGCCAGGTGTGTTCATACGAATAGCAGATATGAAAATGAGAATTCTACTTATCACCTGAGGGGAAGGTTCATAAAAACGGGCAAGTTGTGGGTAAGAATTGTCACAGAAGTGGTTTGTTTTAAACAGAAGTTTTACTTAAAATTGTTCAAAGATCAAAATAATGTCCCACCAGCACACCCAAGAGAAAAAAAAATCTGTATCCCAGGCTCTCTGGTTATTCACTCAGTCATTCTTGTAAAATGTTCTGGGCGCTACTGCTGCTGTAAACTACAATAACTTTCCCATTTTATATACTCAATAACAATAACTCTGCTTTTCAGAGCTTTACTCCTGCATCTACCCCTCCAAAAGCCAGGGAACTGATTTTTCCTCATCCTAGAAATACTCACCAACAGCATGCCTGTAAAATGTGTGAAACCATTTATTCCCTATTGCCCTTGGGGTCTGAATCCCATTTTTTGTTGTTGTTGTTTTTTTGTTCCAAGGTGGACCCCAAAGACTATTTCTAGAGGCTGGTATTCTGACTCAGCAATCCCTTCCTGGCATACCAGACATTCAACACCTGCTCCCCTTTTAATGTACTGCTTCCTCCCATAATTACAGACAGGTACAAAACTTTGCCACCTTGCTATCTATCCTCTTTTCCAGATCATTTATGAATACACCTCTACCCTGATATAACGCGGCCCAATATAACATGAATTTGGATATAACGCGGTAAAGCAGTGCTCTGGGGGGGCGGGGCTGTGTGCTCCGGCGGATCAAAGCAAGTTCGATATAACATGGTGTGACAGACCCAGACCAGTGGGGTACAGAAGTCTGGTAGAGGGCAAATATACTGGTCACTGGATGAGTAGTTTTCTGTTCCCTGAGTGACCAGACTTATTGGGATCCAGGAAGTGGGCGGACAAAGCCCGCCCACTGCTTAAGGATGCCCCCCAGCCTAAGGGGGGGTCCACAGGACCTGGAGACCAAAAAATTACTGGGGACAACTAATAAAAGAACAGGGACAGGAGTGAGGTCAAAGGGTCAAACGAAGCGAACCAGACGGGGACACCGAGCAGAGAACCCCGGACAGCACCCACTGTTCCTCGAGGGCCTCAAGGAAGCCAGTGGACGCCGCCCAGAGGAACTCTGCCCGGATACGTGAAAGAACGGAGGACTTGAAATACGCCCCACAGTCACAGGAAACTCCATCGGCCAACCTCCTCACTCTGGTTTTATAGATGGCCAGTTTTGCTAGGGCCAGAAGGAGGTTGACCAGGAGGTCCCGCGACTTTATGGAGCGACGGATAGGGAGTGCATAAATAAAAAGGTGAGGAGAAAAGTGCAACCAAAATCTTAACAAAATATCCGTGAGGAGCCGGAATAGGGGCTGCAGCCTGGCGCACTCCAGGTAAACATGTGCCAGGGTCTCCCTCATACCGCAAAAGGGGCAGGTGTCTGGGATAGGGGTAAACCGCGCCAAGTACACGCCCGTGCTCATGGCTCCGTGAAGGAGCCACCAACTGATGTCCCTGGTGGGCTTCGGGATCAGAGCAGAATAAAGGCTGGCCCACCGGGGCTCCTCACCCTCCAGAGGTGGCAGAAGGTCCCGCCACTTCATATCAGGGCGGGACGCGAGGGTGAGGACATGAAGAACATGGAGCATGAGCGTGTATAGATGTTTCCTTGGCGCGGTCCGGAACAGAACCGGCTGCAGATGGTGCAGCCAGCTCATGGCGAATGGACGGGGAGGGGGCTGGTTGGGTCCACGGGGCAGTTGCCCGATGAAAAAGTCTGGAGGGCTCGGAGTGGAGGGTGGGCGGGGCGTGCCCTCTCGCAGGACCCGGTCGAGATAGTCCTGAGCAGTGGGCGGGAAAGCGGCCCTCACCTCCTGACGTACGCGCCGGGGAGTACGAGGTCTGGAGAGCCCCATGCACTGAGCGAGCGTCAGGGGATCCAGCCAGTCTCCCCGGTCGTAGTCCAGGAGGTCTCCGACTTTGGTGACTTCTGCCAGGACCAACCTCTGGCGCACCATGGGGGACTCCACCACCTGCACATGAAGCTGGGGGTTGTGTAGCAGGGGCTCCGCGAGGAGATCTGCCCCCACGGACCTGGTCACTGAAAACAGTTTCCAGGTCCAGAGGAGGTCCTGGTAGAAGACCGGCAGCTCGGAGAGGCCTCGCGGAAGACCTCTCGGATGGAGACAAAGGAGCTGCCAGTCATATCGGAGCCCTCGGAAGCGGCGCAGGAAAGCATGCGCCAATACGCTCCATGCCAGACTACCTGCATCATAAAGGAGCCTCTGCAGGACCTGGAGGCGGAAGACGTGGACCTGAGCGTGCAGACACTTCAGGCCCTGCCCTCCCTCCTCCAGGGGTAGATGGAAAACCCCCGCAGAGACCCAGTGCAGTCCTGGGCAGCGGCCTCCGATGCTAGGAAGAAGACGACCTTTCCTTACATCTTGGAGGCCGCCACAATGACTGTGGGCCCCACCACCCTCGCCAACGCCCGCACGTAGGTCTCCACGTGGGGCGAGGTGGGTACCAGGAGGCAACGGACACCATGCTTCCTGGTCAAGGTGGGGAAGGGGCCCCGGCCACTATAGATGGTAGCAGAGGCGGTGGATGGGGGAGATGACGTAGCGGCAGGCGGGGGGGCCACCGCCACCTGGGCGTATGCCCTGGGAGCTGGGGGTGGGACACCCATGGAGCTGATGGAGGGAACAGCAGGGAGGGAAGCCGCAGCTTGTTGCGGGGCCGTGGCAGTGGGGGCACCCCCTGCCATGGACGGCCTGGCTTTTTTAGCCAGGCCTTTACCCTTCTTCGTGCCCTGGCCCTTCCTGCCGGCTGGGGGGACTCCCCCAGAGTCAGAGGGGGCGAGGGACATGGCAGCAGCGGAGGTCACCTCGTTACCCACCGCTGCCGGCGCTCCAGCAGGGATGGTAGTAGGTGGCTCGGCAGCGGCGGCTGAGGTAGAGGCTAGGGGGGATGATGGTGGGGCGGGTGGAGGAGGGGCAGCAAGGTCTGCCCGAGGGGTCTCACTCTCCTCGTCCCCTGCCATAAGGAGGATGGGGGGAGAGCAAACACTGGAGGGGTGGTAGGGAAAGGGGAAGCAGGTCGACCACTCCTCCCCGCTAGGCTGTAGGCAGGGGAGGAGGGCGCCAAAAAAGGGGGGGGTGGATGGGGGGGCTATCAAGGGCTAGGGGTCAGTCACTGACTCAGGGAAGGTTTCCGGCTCCTCTTGTTGCTCCCAATTGACCTGGACTGTGGTTTCTTCCAGAGGGGAAGGTCTCTGGGCTGTTTCCCAACACACATGGTGAATCTCTGAGGCAAGAAAATCCGCCAATAAGCGCAGGACCCACCAAGATAGAAGAGGAACTTTGTCACAGTGGTTTCACCTATAATGCAGTAAGATTTTTTTGGCTCCCAAGGACAGCGTTATAGTGGGGTAGAGGTGTATGTTGAACTGCACTGGTACCAGTATAGATCTTTGGGGTACCCTGCTATTCACCTTTCTCCATTGTGAAAACTGACCATTTTTTCCTAAACTTTACTTCCTATCTTTGAACTGATCCATGAGAGGACCGTCTTTCTTATCCCACCATTGCCTATTTTGCTTAAAACCCTTTGCTGAAAGTCCAAATACACTATATGCACTGGATCAACCTTATCCACATGTTTGTTGACCCCCTCAAAGAATTCTAATAGATCGGTGAGATATGATTTCCCCTTAAAGTGCTGTGTTGACTCTTCCCCAACAAATCATGTTCATCTAGGTGTCTGATACTTCTGTTCTTTACTATAATTTCAACTAATTTGCATGGTACTGAAGTTAAGCTTACTGGCCTGTAATTGCCAGGATCATCTCTGGAACCTTTTAAAAAAAAAAAAACAGTGTTACATTAGCTGTCTGCCAGTCACCTAGTACAGAGACTGATTTAAGTGATAGGTTACATACCACAGTTAGTAGGTCTGCAACATCATGTCTGAGTTCCTTCAGGACTTTTAGGTGAATACCATCTGGCCCTGGTGACTTATTAATTTATCAATTTCTTCCAAAACTTCCTCTACTGATACATCAATGTGGGACAGTTCCTCAGATCTGTCACCAAAAAAGAACAGCTCATGTGTGGGAATCTCCTGCACATCCTCTGCACAGAAGATCGGTGCAAAGAATTCATTTAGTTTCTTTGCAATGACCTGGTCTTCCGTAAGTGCTCCTTTAGCTCCTCAATCATCCTGTGGCTCCACTGATTGTCTGGTAGGCTTCCTCCTTCTGGAGTACTTAAAAAAATTGCTGTCAGTTTTTGTGTCTTTTGCTAATTGTGCTTCAAATTATTTTTTGGCCTCCTAGTTACACTTTCATACTTGACTTGCCAGATTTTATGCTCCGTTCTATTTTCCTCAGTAGGAGTTGACTTCCATTTTTTAAAAGATGTCTTTTTGTCTCTAACTGTCTCTTTTGCTCTGTTGGTTAGCCATGGTGGCATATCTTTGGTCCTCTTACTGTTTCTTTATTATTATTTGGGTATATACATGTAGTTTGAGCCTCTATTATGATGTTTTAAAGTTTTCATGAAGCTTGCAGGCATTGCATTCTTGTGATTGTTCCGTTTAATTTCCATTTAACTTGCCTCCTCGTATTTGTATAGTCCCCTTTTAGTGTTGCAGGACTCACCCCTGCGGCGCCTCCTGCTGGTCATCTCAGGAATTAGCTCGCCAGCCTCCGGAGCACCCTCTGCAGGCCGGTGTCCCGCTGCCACTTGGCCCCCCCGTGTCCCTCCATGGACTCCGGTGCCCGTTTTCTGGGGTGTTGTCCCCTGACAGTAACCCCTCACAGCCTCAGGTTCTCCCCCTCCCAGAGGAACCCCCACCCACTATCCCCACTTCGCCTCAGTATTAGGCTACTGCCAGTCCCTGTCTAGCCCCTTGCTCACTGGGGTGGACTGCAATGTAAGCCACTCATCATAGGCAAATGGGTTCGGACCTGCTGCCTCTGCCTACCCATAGGTTGCCCCCTGCAACCTTGCACCTATTTGGCCTGTCATCAGGCCTGCAGCCTGGGGCTTTCCAGGCCAGAGCTCCCAGCTTCTCTGGCCCTTCCGCAGCCCTGCTCCAATCTAGGTTCCTTGCTTGGCACCTTACAGCCAGGCCCTTCTCCCTCTACAGGCAGAGGAAGACTGACAATTTATAGAGGCCAGCTGGGCCTGATTGGGGCATGGCTGCAGCTGAGCCTACTTTCCCCAATCAGCCCAGCCTTCTTCCCCAGCCACAGCCCTCTCCCAGGGCTGATTTTAACCCTGTCAGGGCTGGAGCGGGTAACCACCACGCTACACCCCTTTTTTAACTTAAATGCTACTGTGGTGGGTTTTTTTGGTATTTCTCCCTCTACGAGGATGTTAAATTTAATGATATTATTGTTGCTATTAATTGAGCAATTCTGCTATATCACCTTTTGGACCAGATTCTGTACTCTATTTAGGATTAAACCAAGAATTGCCTCTCCTCTTGTGAGTTCCAGGAGTAGCTGCTCCAAGAAGCTGTCATTAATGGTGTCTAGACATTTTATTTCTGCATCCCATCCTGAGGTGACATGTACCCAGTCAATATGGGGATAGTTGAAATCCCCCATTATTGTTATTGAGTTTTCTGTTTCTGTAGCCTCTCTAATCTCCCTAAGCATTTCACAATCACCATCACAGTCAGGTGCTCGATAGTATATTTTGACTGCTATACTCTTATTATTCAAGCATGAAATTTCTATCCATAGAGATTCTATGGTAGTTTGATTTATTTAAGATTTTTACTATCATAGAACTGAAAGGGACCTCGAGAGGTCATCTAGTCCAGTCCCCTGCAATCAAGTCAGAACTAAGTATTATCTAGACCAGGTGTTGGCAACGTTTGGCACACGGCTCGCCAGGGTAAGCACCCTGGTGCGCCAGGCCAGTTTATTTACCTGCTGATGCGGCAGGTTCAGCCGATCGCGGCCCCCACTGGCCGCGGGTTGCCGTCCCGGGCCAATGGAGGCGGCGGAAAGAGGCGCGGGTGAGCCGGCCCCTGATCTAGACCATCCCTGACAGGTATTTGTCTAACCTGCTTTTAAAAAGCCCCAATGATGGAGAGTCCACCACATCCCTAGGCAGTTTATTCCAGTGCTTAACCACCATGACAGTTAGGAATTTTTTCCTAATGTCCAACCTAAACCACCCTTGCTGCAATTTAAGCCCATTGCTTCTTGTCCTATCCTCAGAGGTTAAGAAGAACAATTTTTCTCCCTCCTCCTTGTAACAACCTTTTATGTACTTGAAAACTGTTATGTCCCCTCTCAGTCTTCTCTTTTCCAGACAAAACAAACCCAATTTTTTCAATCTTCCTTTATAGGTCATGTTTTCTAGACCTTTAATCATTTTTGTTGCTCTTCTCTGAACTTTCTCCAATTTGTCCACATCCTTCCTCAAATGTGGCACCCAGAACTGGACACAATACTCCAGTTGAGGTCTAATCAGCATGGAGTAGAGCAGAAGAATTACTTCTCATGTCTTGCTTACAACACTCCTGCTAATACATCCCAGAATGATATTTGCTTTTTTGGCAACAGTTTTACACTGACTCATATTTAGCTTATGGTCCACTCTGACCCCCAGATACCTTTCTGCAGTACTCCTTCCTAGGAAGTTATTTCCCATTTTGCATGTGTGCAACTGATTGTTCCTTCCTAAAGGGAGTACTTTGCATTTGTCCTCATTAAATTTCATCCTATTTATTTCAGACCATTTCTCCAGGTTGTCCAGATCATTTTGAATCCTATCCTCCAAAAAACTTGCAACCCCTCCCAGCTTGGTATTGTCCGCAAACTTTATAAGTGTACTCTCTATGCCATTATCTAAATCATTGATTAAGAAATTGAAAAGAACCGGACCCAGAACTGATCCCTGCGGGACCCCACTTCTTATGCCCATCCAGCATGACTATGAACCACTGATAACTATTCTCTGGGAACGGTTTTCCTACCAGTTATGCACCCACCTTGTAGTAGCTCCATCTAAGTTGTATTTCTCTAGTTTGTTTATGAGAAGTTCATGTGAGACAGTATCAAAAGCTTTACTAAAGCCAAGACATACCACGTCTACAATTCCCCCCCCATCCACAAGGCTTGTTACCCTGTCAAAGAAAACTATCAGGTTGGTTTGATACAATTTGTTCTTGACAAATCCATGTTGACTGTTACTTATCACCTTATTCTCATCTAGACATTTGCAAATTGATTGCTTTATTATTTGCTCCATTATCTTTTGAGGGAGTATCCCTGGCTCACTATCTCTCTGACCCATTTGTCTATGGTTGATGAAAACCATTCCTCCAGGAAATGGGGAATCCTGCCCCCTAGTTTCAGTTTTGGGCAGATGTCTTCAAGATCTTTCTCCAAGTAAATTCTGGGAGAGGGGAAAGGGCTGAGGTCCCTCCAGACTATCCCCTGGACCTCTATTCCACTGTTTTCCTTTGGGGAATCTGTCATACCTTTGCTGGTATCTCTGTGAGGATGAGGTGTGAAAGAAGCATCTCTGTCTGAAGGCAGGTCTACACGCTCTCCAGTGGGCACTTAGTGGGGCAGGAGAGACTGTTTGGTTTTGCCACATTGTCAGCCAGCAGCTTCTCCAGCTTTTCTCCAAAAAGGAGGAAGCCTGTAAACTTAGCCAAGCATAGGACCTGCTTAGAGTTAGAGTCCATCTTCTAGGGTCAGAGCCATAGCTGCCAGCTGGCTACATGGCTTGGGTAGAGAAACTTATTGCATCCATTGAAGCATTAGGTACAAATGCTGTTGCTAAGGACACTTTTGTTAAAGTGGAGCCTGTCCTTTAGGCTTGGAGCCCTTCCAGCCAGGAAAGGAACTGCTCTTGCAAAGCAGGTAGCTGCCAGGGACACTCAGAGGGTGGCCTCCATCTTTCTATCCGTGGGATCCTTAGGGTAGAACTCCCTTCTGAGAGAATAACCATATCCCTGGCGAGGGATACTACAGTGGCACCAACCTTCAGCATCTCAGCAATAGACCCACTTTGGTTTCTGAATGTTTAGAGAACCTGAAGACACTATTGTTAATGTGCGTGCCCTGATCCTTCTTGTTCCATTCATCCCTAATCAAAGGAGGAGTGAAGGGGTTTCACAGCCTCAGGGGAGGAATTTGAGGGGAGGAATTTACTCTGAGGCTTGATCTCAGTAGACCACTCAAGCTGGATGTGAATCGTGGAAACAACATTGTTGCACACAGCTTGAAATTTCAAAGGTGGAAAAAAATATTCTGCATTCCCACCCTTTTTGTTTGGATTCAGAACCAGACAGCTCACCTTCCTCAGTGGAGGAGGAGAGTCAGAGGACTCTGTCTCCTGGATTTTTTGTGTGCCTTTTCTTTCCCTTTTTGGAACCTTTTTGGGTGCTTTGGGAGCTTAGACGCTCTGCTGCAGCTTTGGTGACGGCTTTTGCTGCTTTCCTTCCATCGGTTCTGAAGCACTCTTGAGAGGTCTGTCTCAGAATCCTCTCCCGCGGGCACCCATTCCTCCTGGGAGTTGTATGAGTCCTGCTGGTCAGCTTGGGAGGGAGTGGGAGCTGATTAGAAGCCCTGCTTCTTTCTCCACGGCTCTGAGGATCCACTGTTAGACATGGGGGGATTTGTGGCCCTCCAAGTTTCCCCTCTTTGTTCTGTTGGGGCCTCTGGGACTTACCCCCTGAGTAGAGTGGTCAGGGAGGATCCTCCTCGCTTATGGAGCCTCTCCCTGCTGTGCACCCAGGTTCCTGGTCCATTTTATCCCTGCTGGGGTTGTGACTGCCTTGGTGGGTGTAATGGGGTTTGCTCACCACTCTGGCACCTCCTGCTGGAGGTCTTTGGAATTAGCTCTGTATGGTAGTGCACTCTCTTCGGGTGGTGCCTCACCACCGTCACTCCTGCTCTAACATCCACATTTCTCCAAGGACCAGAGCCTCCTCTTCAGTGACACAGCCCTCCGGCCTTGCCACACACTGGGGTTCCCCCTTCTGGGGGACCTGCAGTCCTCTGTTCAGCCACTTCCCTTAGTGGCAACTGGAGCGAATTGTCTGGCCACTTGCTCGTGGCCCCAGCATCCTCTTTGCCCTGGCCTCAGGGCCTCAGCCTGTAAACCCCAGTAGCCAGCCAGGAGCTGTCTCTCGCTCCCCCAGTCCCTGCTCACAGCACTGCTTTGTCCAGGGTGCTGGCAATTCTCTCAGCTCTCCAGAGACAGTCTTTCCTCCCTGGGCTCCCAGGAGAGAACTGCCCTCCTCTGCCCTGCAGCTCCCTTTTTATGTGGGCCTTCTTGGCCATGATTGGCTGCTCCCTTCAGCCCTTTTCTGATAGTCTATGCAGGAGGCAGCCACCCTGGGCTCTATTAACCCCGTAGAGGCCAATATGGGGCAGGCGCCCCATCGCACACTCTCCCCCTCAAGCCTACAATTCTTGGGGGTAGGAAGGTTTCATGCTTGTCACTACTCTGAGATGCCCCTTTAGGTTATCCTGCTGTTGCTTGGTTTCCTTCAGCCAGAGACACACATCTTCCTTCTTCTTTATAGTATCCCTAAATTCTTACCTCAGGTTTGCCAGGTCTCCTTCTGCCCTTAGGCTGCCACTGCTAATTGGGATTGTATTTTGGACTCCCCCAGTCCTTTTTCTGTCAGAGTCTAGGTACCCACAGTAGTCTGTTCCACCACTGTGTTTGTTCCTACCTCTCCCTGGGCCCCCTCTGTCCCAGTCATTTTGTCCGCGACCTCCTTACTACCTCCTACTGAGTGTGGGAGATGACTCCCTGGCAGGTCTACAGCCGTCACCGCTGCATCCACCCTGACAGTCTCTGATCCAACCTGGTTCCCGGACACACCTTTCCTATCCTGCCTTCTCTTAAGGGGGCAAAACCTTTTTATTTGTATGCCCCCCCCATCGCACCAAAAGCAAGCTCCTTGTCTCTTCTTGGCCATGGGTCTCCCATAGTCATTCCCTTGTTCAGCCCCATCCTCTGGACTAACCATGACCCTGCAACTTATGAAAGGGCATGTGACGTTACTGACATAAACTGGGACCGTATAGATCATTGTTGCAACCAAGGTCCTGTAGTGGCACCCAAATCTGGTATAAAGGGGGTCAAATGGGGTGTCTAGGACAAGGTTCTGGTTTACTGGTTATGATTATGCTGTCTATATGTGTGTATCAGTGTTGTAGTTGAAGTTATGAATATTGGCTCTATACTGTCTGTATGGCAAACTTATGCTATGCTTCTGGGTGACATCCCAGACAAGCTGAGATTAGCTCTGCCTAGCCTGCTTGATGGCCCATTAAGGACCATCAGCTATACAATGGACCCATTGAGAGAAGGCAGATACGCCTTGTAACTCAGCAAAGTATGCAGGGGCTGGCCCATGTGACTCCAGACTCCATCTTGCTGTAATTTTCCACAGTAAGAACAAAGAGGTGTTCTTACACCTGGGAAAGANAGCAATCTGCCCTGAGTTGGCACTCTCAGTTGGGTTCCGCCAGAACCGCATTGTCACAGGGCACTCCCTCTGTAGGTGCCCCTGTGGCCCACAGACCCAACATGCCCATTCTCTCTTTGTTCTCCTGACGGGGGGGATTATTCTGGGCTCTCGATCCTACCCACTCTCTGAGGCTTCAGTCCCCCATCCCAGTAGGGGCAATCTCTTTTCCAGTGTCCTTGCCACCCACAGACATAACAATCAGTCAGCCCAGCCACCGGTCTCCTAGTCCTGGTACCTGGCTTCTCCTCATGGTCTCTGTGGCTTCTATTAAACTTTCTCCATAGGAGCTTTGCCAGGGCCTGCTGTTGCTTAACCAGGTTCCCCAAATAAGTCTGGAGGTACCACTGTGTCTCCCATTCCTTCTGTTGGTTCTCCTGGATTTCATGCAGCAGGGTCTCGAACCTTCAGTGCTGTCTGTCAGTCCCTTTCTACCAGGGTACTGACCCCAGAGTCCAGCCTGGGATGGCACAACAACCCTCTGCAAAGAAGACCTCTGCATACTCTGGATCCATCGTCCCCACCTTCAATATCTCACCTTTACTCCTCTCAAACACCCGTGTACCTGGGCAATCATCCCAACAGTCCTCTCTCCTCCCCTTATCTCAGGGGTGACCTTGTGCCCACATTCTCCACCACATGTAATGGGGTTCACTCACCACTCTGGTGCCTCCTGCTGGATGTCTTTGGAATTAGCTCTGCATGGTAGTGTGCCCTCTTCAGGTGGTGCCTCACTGCCATCACTCCTGCTCTAGGACCCACATCTCTCCAAGGACCACAGCATCCTCTTCAATGGCACAGCCCTCTGACCATGCCACACACTGGGTTTCCCCCTTCTGGGGGACCTGCAGTCCTCTGTTAAGCCACTTCCCTTAGTGGCAACTGCAAATTGTCTGGCCACCTGTTCATGGCCCCAGCATCCTCTTTGCCCTTGCCTCGGGGCCTCAGCCTGTAAACCCCAGTAGCCAGCTAGGAGCTGTCTCTCACTCCCCTGGTCCCTGCTTGCAGCACTGCTCTGTCCAGGATGCTGGCAGTTCTCTCAGCCCTCACAAAGGGTATGTCTACACTACGAAATTAGGTCAAATTTATAGAAGTCGTTTTTTTAGAAATCGTTTTTATACCGTCGATTGTGTGTCCGCACACAAAATGCTCTAAATGCATTACGTCAGCGGACTGCATCCACAGTACCGAGGCTGGGTTGAGATCCCAATGCCTGATGAGGCAAAAACAGTGTTTTTCCTGGGTTACCTGTGCAAATGCCATACCATGGCAAGCATGGAGCCCGCTCAGCTCACCATCACCATACGTCTCCTGGGTGCTGGCAGACGTGGTACTGCATTGCTACACAGCAGCAGTTCATTGCCTTTTGGCAACAGATGGTGCATTACGATTGGTAGCCATAGTCGTCATACTCCTGGGAGCTCTTTTAGCCAAACTCGGTGAGGTGGGTCGGGGCACCTGGGCAGACATGGGAGTGACTCAGCCAGGTCATTCCCTTTTCAAGTTTCATCTCATGGAGACTCAGTCCTGCCAGCAGTCGTACTGCACCATCTTCTGGCGAGCAACCAGGAGATGATGATGGCTAGCAGTCGTACTGCACCATCTGCTGCCAGCCTAAGATGAATAAGATAGATGGAGTGGATCAAAACAAGAAATAGACCAGATTTTTTTGGTATTCATTTGCTTCCCCCACCCCCTCTCTGTGAAATCAACGGCCTGCTAAACCTACGGTTTTGAGTTCAATCCTTGAGGGGGCCATTCTGTGTGACAGTTGTTTGTGTTTCTCCTTGATGCAAAGCCACCCCGTTTGTTGATTTTAATTCCCTGTAAGCCAACCCTGAAAGCCACATCGTCAGTCGCCCCTCCCACCATCAGAGCAACGGCAATCATTTCGCGCCTTTTTTCAGTGCAGATGCCATAGTACTGGGAACATGGAGCCCTCTCAGATCAACGTGGCAATTATGAGCACTGTAAACACACATTATCCAGCAGGATATGCAGAACCAGAACATGCCAAAGCAAAACCAGGCAAGGAGGCGATGGCAGCATGGTGACGAGAGTTATGAGGACATGGACATAGACTTCTCACAAAGTATGGGCCCCGGCAATGTGCACATCATGGTGTTAATTGGGCAGGTTCATGGCATGGAATGCTGACTGTGGGCCTGGGAAACAAGCACAGACTGGTGGGACTGCATAGTGTTGCAGATCTAAAATGATTCCCAGTGGCTGTGAAACTTTTGCATACATACGGGCACTTTTATGGAACTTTGTGACTTGCTTTCCCCTGCCTTGAAGCGCCAGGATACCAAGATGAGAGCAGCCCTCACAGTTGAGAAGCGAGTGGCGATACCCTGTCGAAGCATGCAACGCCAGAGAGCTACCGGTTAGTCAGGGATCAATTTGGAGTGGGCAAATCTACTATGGGGGCTGCTGTGATCCCAGTAGCCAACGCAATCAAAGAACTGCTGATATCAAGGGTAGTGACTCTGGGAAAAGTGCAGGCCATAGTGGATGGCTTTGCTGCAATGGGATTCCCTAAATGTGGTGGGGCGATAGACGGAACCCATATCCCTATCGTGGCACTGGAGTACCAACCCAGCGAGTACATAAACCACAAGGGGTACTTTTCCATGGTGCTGCAAGCCCTGGTGGATCACAAGGGACGTTTCACCATCATCAACATGGGATGGCCGGGAAAGGTACATGATGCTCGCATCTTCGGGAACTCTGGTCTGTTTCAAAAGCTGCAGGAAGGGACTTTCTTCCCAGACCAGAAAATAACCGTTGGGGATGTTATCCTTGGACACAGCCAATGCCATGGCTCATGAAGCCATACAGACAGTCTGGACAGTAGTCAGGATCTGTTCAACTATAGGCTGAGCAAGTGCAGAATGGTGGTAGAATGTGCATTTGGATGTTTAAAAGCGTGCTGGCGCAGTTTACTGACTCAGATAGACCTCAGCGAAACCAATATTCCCATTGTTATTACTGCTTGCTGTGCGCTGCACAATATCTGTGAGAGTAAGGGGGAAACGTTTATGGCAGGGTGGGAGGTCGAGGCAAATCGTCTGGCCGCTGATTATGTGCAGCCAGACACCAGCGTGGTTAGAAGAGTACAGGAGGGCACGGTCCGCATCAAAGAAGCTTTGAAAACCAGTTTCATGACTGGCCAGGCTACGGTGTGACAGTTCTGTTTGTTTCTCCTTGATGAACTCCCCGCGCCCTTGGTTCACTCTACTTCCCTGTAAGCTAACCATCCTCCCCTCCCCCTTCGATCACCACTTGCAGAGGCAATAAAGTCATTGTTGCTTCATATTCATGCATTCTTTACTAATTCATCACACAAATAGGGGGATAACTGCCAAGGTAGCCCGGGAGGGGTGGTGGAGGAGGGAAGCACCGGGTGGGGTGGTGGAGGAGGGAAGGACAAGGCCACACTGCACTTTAAAACGTATTGAATGCCAGCCTTCTGTTGCTTGGGCAATCCTCTGGGGTGGAGTGGCTGGGTGGCCGGAGGCCCCCCCACCACATTCTTGAGCATCTGGGTGAGGAGGCTATGGAACTTGGTGAGGAGGATGGTTGGTTACACAGGGGCTGTAGCGGCGGTCTGTGCTCCTGCTGCCTTTCCTGCAGCTCAACCATATGCTGCAGCATATGAGATTGATCCTCAAACAGCCTGAGCATTGACTACTGCCTTCTGTCAGCAAGCTGACGCCACCAATCATCTTCAGTCTGCCACTTACTTTCTTTAGCCCACCACCTTTCCTCATGTTCATATTGTGCTTTCCTGCACTCTGACATTGTCTGCCTTCACGCATTGTGCTGTGCTCTGTCAGTGTGGGAGGACAGCATGAGCTCAGAGAACATTTCATCCCAAGTGTGTTTTTTTCGCCTTCTAATCTTCGCTAGCCTCTGCGAAGGAGAAACATATGCAGCTGGTGGAGGAAAAAAAAGGGAGAGTGGTATTTAAAAAGTCACATTTTATAGAACAATGGGTACACTCTTTCATGGTAAACCTTTCTGTTAACATTACATAGCACATGTGCTTTCGTAATAAGGTCGCATTTTGCCTCTTATTGAGGGTATGCCGGTTTGGTGTGAGAGATCACTCATGCAGGACCGGGCAACACAATTCGGCTTGCAGGCAGCCATGGAAAGTCACAATCTTTTGGCTTCTTTAACCTTCATAACATGTGAGAATGGCTTTACCCCACCCCCCACCACGTGGCTAACAGTGGGGAACATTTCTTTTCAGCCACAGGCAAACAGCCCAGCAGGATCGGGCACCTCTGAATGTCCGCTTAATAAAGCCACCCTATTTCAACCAGGTGACCATGAATGATAACACTCTCCTGAGGATAACACATAAAGAATGGATATTGTTTGAATTGCAGCAAACACTGGGACCATATGCTGCAATGCTTTGTTCTGCAATGCTTTGTTCTATGCGCTACTGGCCTGGCGTGGTAAAGTGTCCTACCATGGAGGACGGAATAAGGCTGCCCTCCCAAGAAATCATTTGCAAAGGCTTTGGGAGTACATCCAGGAGAGCTTTATGGATATGTCCCTGGAGGATTTCCGCTCCCTCCCCAGACACGTTAAGAGACTTTTCCAGTAGCTGTCTTGGCCGAGAATGCCAGGGCAAATTAATCATTAAACACACTTGCTTTTAAACCATGTCTAATATTTACAAAGGTACACTCACCAGAGGTCCCTTCTCCACCTTCAGGGTCCGGGAGCCCGCCTTGGGTGAGTTCGGGGGGTACTGGCTCCAGATCCACAGTGAGAAACTATTGGGAAAACTGGTTTCTCAGCTTTCTTGCTGTAAGCTATCATCTTCCTCGTCCCCAAAACCCGCTTCCATGTTGCGTTCTACTCCATTGACGGAGTCAAAGCACAAGGTTGGGGTAGTGGTGGCTGCACCCCTTAGAATGGCATGCAGCTCATCATAGAAGCGGCATGTTTGGGGCCTTGACCCAGAGTGGGCGTTTGCCTCTCTGTTTTTTTGGTAGGCTTGCCTGAGCTCCTTAATTTTCACGCAGCAGTGCTGCGAGTCCCTGTTATAGCCTCTGTCCTTCATGCCCTTGGAGATTTTTTCAAATGTTTTGGCATTTTGTTTACTGGAACGGAGTTCAGCTAGCACAGATTAGTCTACCCGTACAGCGATCAAATCCTGTACCTCCCGTTCGGTCCATGCTGGAGCTCTTTTGCGATTCTGGGACTCCATAGTCACCTCTGCTGATGAGCTCTGCATGGTCACCTGTGATGATCAGCTCACAACGCTGGCCAAACAGGAAATAAAATTCAAAAGTTCGTGGGACGTTTCCTGTCTACCTGGCCAGTGCATCTGAGTTGAGAGCGCTGTCCACAGCGGTCACAATGGAGCACTCTGGGGTAGCTTCCGGAGGTCAATACTGTCAAATTGCATCCACACTACCCCAAATTTGACCCGGCAAGGCCGATTTCAGTGCTAATCCCCCCGTCGGGGGTGGAATAAAGAAATCATTTTAAGAGCCCTTTAAGTCGAAAAAAAAAGGGCTTCGTTGTGTGGATGGGTGCAGAATTAAATCGAGGTAATATTGCTAAATTTAACCTAAAATTGTAGTGTAGACCAGGCCAAAGTCTTTCCACCCTGGGCTCGTAGCAGAGAACTGCCCTCCTCTGCCCTGCAGCTCCCTTTTTATATGGGCCTGCTTGGCTGCTTCCTTCAGCCTTTCTGTGGTTGGTTGCCTCCTGCACAGCCTTCCTTGGGCTCTATTAACCCCTTAGAGCCCAGTGTGGGGCAGGCACCCCACCACAGTGGGGAAGGGAACCGACCTGCCTGTTTGACTCCTAGCCTCAGGACCTAACAGAGTCAGGGAGGGCAGGAAAGGCTGGAAGCAGGCAGCCTCACCTATAGAGCACTTCTTGGATTAAACCCTGTGCTTTCTTGGCTACTCTGCCATGCCTGCAAGGGGCAGGGGAGCTGGCACTGCAGCAGAGCTCAGAGATGGTTAATCCCCCTAGCGGTTAACTGACCCAGGGAGGAGAGGAATCTTGGAGAGGGAGAACGCTGCTCCCCACTGCCCAAAGCTGGGCATAAACAGCTCAAATTGCAAAGTACAGGCAGGAGCAACAGAAAATGCCCCAGTCTGGTGCAGTGGAGGCAGAGACTCTGGCAGCAAGCAGGAGCAGAGGAGGTATGGCCAAAGCATGTGGAGCTGATCTGCCTCCACGAAGCTGCAGAGAGAGGAGAGCAGCCTGGATGCCCAGAATTGTGGGAGACACTGGGCTGCAGAAAGTACTCGATACGAGCCCCTTAACCACTGACTTGTACAGTGTGTGTGTTAGTAGTGAAAAGACTGTTTCTACCATTAGGGTTACTATGGCAATGAGTTCCACATACACTGGCATTTAAGTGGCAGGGGCTGGCACAGTGGTAATTATGCAACAGTTAACTTTGCTTGAAATAAGTCTAATTGAAATGGTAACTTTAGTGCCTGTGCCCCGTGGGAGGACTTATATGGGTGGACATGAAGTGTGCTACAGGTGTGCGAGGCTACAGGGCGAGCAGCCTGATAAATTTCTCTAGTGTAAGCAAAGCCTGTCTTCAAATGGAGACTCTTCCTTTTGAAAAGTTTTTGCTCTGTCATTGTGTCCCTTTTTTCTCCTGGTGTAGGAGAATGAAGCAAGACACTGCCAGATCTCTGTATGTGCCATTTGAACCCCTTTCTCCTTTAGGGTATTTTGTAGCTGTTTTTCAGCACCATTGCATCTATTATTCACGGCGTAGTTCTATGTTATAATGTAGATCAAGAACAGGCATTTTTGTGTCACAAGGGTAGCTATTTTCCTCCTTGAGAGAGATAAGATGAGTGAAATAATCGCTCTTATTGGACCATTGTCTGGTGGTGAAAGGGACAAGCTTTCAAGGTTACACAGACCTTACACAGAGATCTTCTTCCTCCTGAAGAAGAGCCCTGTCAAAGCTTGAAAGCTTGTCTCTCTCTCTCACCAAGAGAAGTTGGTCCAATAAGAGAGATTTTCTCATCCCCCTTGTGTCTCTAGCCCAATGTCTACACAGCAATGAAACATCTCCGCAGCCTGAGCCCTGCGATCCTGAGTCGGCTGACATGGGCCAGCTGAGGGTGTCTAGTTGCTGTGTAGACATATCCTAATAGCCTGGGACCAACACGTCTACAACAACACGGTGTACAAGGTCTTTAAGAGCACTTTCACGTCAAACCCTCCAGAAATGTCAGGTGAATAGACCTTAACGATTCTGCAGAGTATTTTCATGGTTCCCCTAATTGGGAAAAGTCATATCCCATTAACATTTAACCAGACCAGCTCTTGAGTGACAGGAATTTTCCTAACTACTGGTATGACATAAGACTGAAAAGCTCTCCATTAGCCAGACATATTCATAATTATAAACACATAAGTAAAAAAGTCATTGGTACAATCTATGTCTATTACAGCCAAGAATAGACAGATTATTTATTGCCTGTCATGGATTGTGTCACAGAATTTCATAAACTCGCTCAGAATTTAAATTAGACTCATAAAGCTAATCCCTGGAAAATAAAGACACACTGATTTAGCATTTCAGCTGAATTGAATAAACTCTTATTATTTTTTCATTTCCCTAAATTATAACAAATCTGTTTTTAACAGGGAGAAAGTTTCTAAGGATCTGAGGATTGCAAATGGTGATTCCAATGAAATTCTTCCTTATCCCCATAAGGCCATCATGAAGTAGCTTCTGTATGCAGTTATACAATCCTCTGCAGCTTTGAGATTGGTGTGAATCGGAGTTTTATAGACTGTAGAGGAGGTGAAACATTTGGGAAGGAAATGATGCTAAATGTTAAACATAGCTACCACTGTGGAAATTGTTTGGCTGACAACCTGGTGACAGGTAATCGGAAAGTATGGATATCAGGGGAATGGGGAACTTCAGCACCCTTTGGGATTGTCCTACACTCATGCAAATAAGAATACAAAGACATTTAACTCCTTAACACCAGCAGAATTGGCATCTCCTACTGTCAGTTTGTCTAAGTATTTATACTATGCTCCTCACCATGGCTGCAGTTTGAATTAGCATGTATCAGTGTAAATTTGATTCCTGACCCCAAAGAGTTCATCAAATTTGACAGCAACTTATGCTGAATTTACAGGTGAGTTGAATGGTTAATTATGTTTTGGCTGCTCTCCAATATCTTGGTGCACTTTTTCTCTCTCAGGACTTCATACATTAGCAATAACCTAGCATGCTTAGATAAGCACTAACTAGGGTGACCAGATGTCCCTATTTTATAGGGACAGTCCCAATTTTTGGGTCTTTTTCTATTACCCCTCACCTCCTGTCCCAATTTTTCACATTTGCTGTCTGGTCATCCTAGCACTAACATAACATACATTGCATCATACAGGTTTTATGCCCCTCCCCCTTCTTCAATGGGTTTGAGATGCCATTAGAGTCAGTGAGTAGATGTCGGCTGATGCTTTTTCCATAATGCTGGTGACAACCAGCATTGTGGGCCAGGCTCATGGCCACACTGGTGCAAACTGGCCACATTGGGCAGGGGAGGAATCCTCTTAAGTAGGGGAACCCTCTGGCCGTGCAGCCCAATACAGCCTTCAAACTGGCCAAGACACGCTCTAGTGCTGCAGAGTGGCAAAGATGCTGCCCAGTGTAGCAGCTGTGGCCAGGCAGAAGCGGGTGGGGTTAAAATGCCATTTTAGCGTACAGGTCCTCCGGCGTGGCTCCTATGTCTTGTACCAGGTTGTTGCCTGTCGGTTCCAGAATTTGGCAGCTGCAAAGGTGGCTCAATACCACATTTGCCTTTTCACTGATGGCCAGTATCTCGACCAGTTTGCAGGCTGTCTGGGGCTGTCTCTCCAGCTGATCTGGACTGGAAAATGCAAGTGGGTATCCTTCAGTGGTGGGGTAAAACTGGGGTAAATATTAGAGCAGGCTGGTGGGGGGTGATTATGGTGGATTGGGAGAAGCTACCAGAGAATATGGCTGATTATGGGCCCCCCCGACATGAGTGGGAGTGTTTGGCCATCATTTGTTACCATTAATGCTTGCACCACAGAGATCTGGTTAGATTGATGCAGCACAGACCACATACGTGAACAGGCATTTGACTGTATGGGGTTTCTGTTGGAAATCTGAAGAAGTGAAGAGTTTGTTCTGTTTTCTTGGTCACTGGCTGTTTTATGTCATCTGGGATTTGCTTTTGTTGTGTTGTGTTTTATTGCTCTGCATTGTAATTATAATGGGAGACTGATATTGGTGTGCTTTATTATATTTACACTGAAAATAAATAAATATTGGTTCTTTTAAGTAGTGGGGGTGTAAAATTGTGGAAGACGAAGTGAACCGACCCATGTTACCTTCATCGTATTTGCCATTTTCCTGTTAAATTTCCTCTTCGAAATACAAGTGAAGAGGCCAGATGTATACAGTGGGAGGTTTTCCAGATTCATGTTTTAAGAAGTGAGATGCAGCCACAGAGCCGTGTCCTTTCTCCACACAGAAGATCAGCATCATCATTGAATACACACTCCAAGCATAGACTAAAATACACTAACTAGCAAGAACTGGTTGTTCTGGCCCCAGCAACTTCTAATCCCACAATATTTTAAAGAATGATCTGATACTTGATACCTCCAGGCCTTTTATTTCAAAATGATTTTTCCAGCAATACAGACTTGATTGAATTTGGCTGGCTATTGCCACAGAAGAATGCACTGATGAACAACGTTAAGCAACATGCCAAGAATGATGTACGTACAGTCATCTTTCTGTACATCATATGTAATTCTGACACCTTTCTCTAAGATGGCAAAATGATAGGACCACATGTCTAATGGATGTGGCAGCTCATATGTACTGTCGGTTGACCGAAGCAGAGCCCTTTTCTAAAGCTTTGATGTCCAATTGTGCACATCTCCTCAAATGTTTTGCCCAACTCTATTAAAACAAGTTCAAAGTTATCACATTGGAAACAGATTGAGCAGTAAAGCATTTTGGCCTCTACTCTACATTATCTGTGTTGATGTGACTATGAGATCCCATTAACTAGCTACAGATGTTCTATAGTTCATACATTACGTGGCCTTAAAATAAACTTGGGTTAGGGTTAGGCAATTCTCTCTGTGTAATATTTGAATGATTTTCTACATTTTTTATTATAGGCTTCACCTTCACCTTCACTTAACAATTGGTTTCAGTGTAAAAACAAAACCAGACAAAGGGACACATTTGATCCCAGTTTGGATAATGGGGAAATACTTGTGAGAACAGCCATTGATTTCTCTATAACCAGAAGTGAAAACTCACTTTCCTGCACACATCATGGTGGTGCTAGCAGAAACTGACCAGCCCTTCCCAATGTCTCTACAGAGGATCAATGGCCCATAGTGGGAGTAGCCCTTCCTGGTAGCTGCTGAGAAAAGCTGATTGGGGATGAGGATGAATGGGGAAGAGTATTTTGGCAAGGTTGAGAGCAAAGTTTATGTTTTTTATATTTTGTTTCCCTCATAGACCTAGAAGCAGGGAAACAAAAAGGGCAAAAGACATTATAATTATTTTTAATTTCTGTCTGTCACAAGTAAGCAAAGGCATCTGAAAGTGTGAAATATTCCAAGCTCCTGTAGGGTGTAAATACTAAACAAAAATCAAAGGTGGTTTTGATTTTGTCCTTGGCAAACCAAAAGGTGAGTTTGCCAGAAGCAAACCCAAAACAGAGCTGCCTGAGTCTGTCTGTCTGTCTGTCTATCTGTCTCTCTAATAAGTAGATGACATAGGTTCCTCAATTGTTGTTTAAGCATGATGGTTGACTATATTAAGGAAAAACTCTCTGATCATAAATAAAATATTATAACAGAGCTGTGTAAACCATTATGACTATACATGGATCAATAAACATTTCTAAAATTCCATTTAAAAAGCTGAAAAAACTGTTTAAATCTAACTTCATAAGGTAAACCTCCCCCCCCACACACAGTTTTTTGATAAATAGCTATTTACATGGTTGACATTAATCAGCTCCAAAAGGAGCCATCATGGTCATTGGGTGAATAATAATTATTTTTAAGTCTTTTTGAAATAGCCTTAATGGTTTCAAAAGAACCAGTAAGTTCTGTGAGGTCAATAATACAGGTTTTAACAATAATTTATAAACAAACAGTTTGTGATCTATTTTGTCAATACACCTCTACCCCCATATAACGCTGTCCTCGGCAGCCAAAAAATCTTACCGCATTATGTAAAACCGTATTATGTTGAACATGCTTTGATTCGCTGGAGTGCGCAGCCCCGCCCTCACAGAGCACTGCTTTACCGTGTTATATTCGAATTCGTGTTATATCGGGTCACATTATATTGGGATAGAGGTGTATATATTTCCACGAAAGGCTTGTAATCATTAATATAAAAGCAGATTCAAATTAACCAACACGCCCCAAAGCATTTTACCAATAGGATTAAGTAACACTAAAGCTGTGACACAAGGGAAAAATAAATGTCTTGTCTCTGTTTTTTACTACATGCCTGTGTATTGAACCTGCAGACATCTCAGGAATGAGGTGCATCCTTAATATTACTTAGCTGTGGGTTGTGTGTGTATTTATATAAATAGATTAGTTTGTAACATGAATGTTAATGAGAAACTTGTGCATTTACAAGTGCATAGTAATGTCCTTCCTTTGCCAGCAGCTGGCTGTGAGTCCCTTGTTCCACTACTTTTCCATTATGAATCACTGCTACGACATCAGCGTTCTGGACGGTCGTCAAGCGGTGAGCAATAATAATGCAGGTTCGACCCTTCCTGGCATTGTCCAAGGCTTTCTGGACAATCTGTGGACAGATAAGTTTTTCACTGCATTAGTTGGAGAATCTTCCCTTTCCTAAGTAACACCTTTGCCTTAATAGTTCACATTATCATGTGGGTGTTCCTCACTGGGGTTTAGGAGTCAGTACTTCCCATGCATGAAGGAGGCCTCAAACACAGGGGCCTGATATTACAACCTTTATTTGTGTGAGTAATTCCACTGAAGTCATTGAGACTACTCTCATGAACACAGGCTAGCAGAATGAGCTCCATAAGGATCTAGTTGGACCAACATAAAACTTAGATTAACATGCAACACAACTAATCTGCAGAGGTGTAATGAACTGTTTGTAATATTGGCTGCTTACCAAATGTGTGTGTTATATTTGACATTGCATCCTGTCTGTTTCCAACTACATGCCAAATTTAGAGAAACTAAAACTTGCACATTCATTGATAGTACCAGCAATGCCAGACACTTCTTGTTATCCATAAAAATCCAAAGTTCAGGATCCTGACATCTGGCTCACAACTGGATGGCAGTTTGCACGGGGGCATTTTTCACTTCTACTGCGTCCCCACCCAAATGAACAGTTTATTGGTCCCTATGGCGTCTCCCCCTCTCCTGGAGATGGGGGATGCGGTGAGGAAGCTCAGCCAGCTGAGCAGCAGGGGACAGCTTAATTACTCTCTCTTCACTGGAGAGGTGGCAGGTGTTGCTGAAGCCTTTTTTCCAAGCCAGCTCCTCCTGCCTGTCGCCTCTAACCCTCTGAACGCAGGTGGCTCAAAGGACTGGGAAGCGGACAGAGGCAGGACAACATTAAACTTCCTCATTGCTCCATTCTGTCCTGACAGCCAGCAGTTCTACTGGCAGAGTGGATCCCTCTGAGTCTCTGTAGCAACACCTGCTCCCCCAGACAGAGCAGGAAATAGTGCAGAAAGAGACCCACTTTGCTGCTAGTGCTGCTGGCTGAAGGGAAGAGAAAGGAGCTGATGACTTGCCTTACAAGGCCTCCTCTAGTAGATCACAGTCTACTGTTTGAAGACACCTGTCTCAAACTCAAAGCTGCTAATTATCAATGGGATTTTCCAAAGTGCTCAGCATTGGCTTAACTGTGAACCCATTAAAAGTCCCATTGATTTCATAACTGACTTTGAAGGAACTGAGGCAGGCCCAAACTGAGGAGTTCTGAAAATCCCACTTTGTCTCCAGCCCCAAGTGTTGCTGACTACCATCAGCTCCCAATTTAGACACCAGGAGTTGAAGGCACTCTACACCTTGCAAAGCAGGCAGTAGACAGAGAGTGAGCTAAGGATTGTTCTGTGGAACTTTCAAAATTGTACTGTAGATGGAGCGCCTGTGCTCTTGCAGTGAAGTGTTTGAACCCTGTAATTTTGTGTTTTCCCTGATGATGACACAGCACAACTTATTGCTGAGCTCTGTGACTTTATCCTCACGCACAATTATTTCAAATTTGGTGACAATATATACCTCCAGACCAGTGGCACCGCTATGGGCACCCGCATGGCCCCACAATATGCCAACATTTTTATGGCTGACCTGGAACAACGCTTCCTCAGCTCCCGTCCACTCATGCCCCTTCTCTACCTACGCTATATTGATGACATCTTCACCATCTGGACCCATGGGAAGGAGGCCCTAGAAGAATTCCACCATGCTTTCAACAGCTTCCACCCCACCATCAACCTCAGCCTGGACCAATCTACACGGGAGGTCCACTTCCTGGACACCACCGTACAAATAAGCGATGGCCACATTAACACCACCCTATACCGAAAACCCACCGACCGCTACGCCTACCTTCATGCCTCCAGCTTCCACCCCGGTCACACCACACGATCCATCGTCTACAGCCAAGCACTGAGGTACAATCGCATCTGCTCCAACCCCTCAGACAGAGACCAACACCTACAAGATCTTCACCAAGCATTCTCAAAACTACGATACCCACACAAGGAAATAAAGAAACAAATCAACAGAGCCAGACGTGTACCCAGAAGCCTCCTGCTACAAGACAGGCCCAGAAGAGAAACCAACAGAACTCCACTGGCCATCACCTACAGTCCTCAGCTTAAACCTCTCCAACGCATCATCAGTGATCTACAACCCATCCTGGACAATGATCCCTCACTTTCACAGACCTTGGGAGGCAGGCCAGTCCTCGCCCACAGACAACCTGCCAACCTTAAGCATATTCTCACCAGCAACCACGCACCACACCATAACAACTCTAACTCAGGAACCAACCCATGCAACAAACCTCGATGCCAACTCTGCCCACATATCTACACCAGCAACACCATCACTGGACCTAACCAGATCAGCTACAACATCACCGGCTCATTCACCTGCACGTCCACCAATGTTATATATGCCATCATATGCCAGCAATGCCCCTCTGCTATGTACATTGGCCAAACTGGACAGTCACTAGGCAAGAGGATAAATGGACACAAGTCAGATATCAGGAATGGCAATATACAAAAACCTGTAGGAGAACACTTCAACCTCCCTGGACACACAATAGCAGATGTAAAGGTTGCCATCTTACAGCAAAAAAACTTCAGGACCAGACTCCAAAGAGAAACTGCTGAGCTCCAGTTCATTTGCAAATTTGACACCATCAGATCAGGATTAAACAAAGACTGTGAATGGCTATCCAACTACAGAAACAGTTTCTCCTCCCTTGGTGTTCACACCTCAACTGCTAGCAGAGCACCTCACCCTCCCTGATTGAACTAACCTCGTTATCTCCACACTGATATATACCTGCCTCTGGAGATTTCCATTACTTGCATCTGAAGAAGTGAGGTTCTTACCCACGAAAGCTTATGCTCCCAGTACTTCTGTTAGTCTCAAAGGTGCCACAGGACCCTCTGTTGCTTTTTACAGATTCAGACTAACACGGCTACCCCTCTGATACGTAATTTTGTGTGTATTACAAATGGTAGAATGCACATTACTAACCTTTTCACTTTCCGTGTCAAGAGCAGATGTGGCTTCATCCAGAAGCAGAACTGCTGGCTTACGAACTAGAGCACGAGCAATTGCAATTCTTTGTTTCTGACCTCCAGAAAGTTGTGCTCCTTTGTCACCCACTCGGGTATTATACTTCTGTATAAGTAAATATTCATTGTGAAGGAAAGTTAGAAACAGAAAGTTATATCTTTAATAGCAGATAATGTACTATATTAAGCATTTCCACCATGAAAGAAAAAAGAATAATGTAATGGTTTTTAATAAAAAATAAAATGTTATAAGATTTTATTAACTGTTTGAATCAAAATGCTTATCTACAGCTACACGATTGATAACTGCTCTGTAATGAAAATTCATTTCAGCATTAGAAAAAGACTAACTCCCAAGTGGTGCAACCACTGATGTGTCTAGTCAAAGACACTTGTACTTAAGCATATAGAGCTCAAGTGACTTTTATAATTTCCAGGCCCTAGAGACCCACACTCAGGAGGTGATCCTTTATTTCTTACACATCCAAAACTTTCTTCTAAGTACATTTTGAAAAACTAGATGGTAATGAAAAAGAAATATTGTTTTTTTCAATTCCATGCAACTCTACAGGAAGCCCGATTTCTTTGGGCTTTTCCAAGGTCTTTCTCCACTCTGAGAACTAAGTCCTTGGCAAACATGAAGGTTAAGATGTACTTGAAACATTTTACCTTTCAGATAAGACTAAAACTAGAGAAAGTTTCTGCCAAAAAAGAAAAAAGAATTGGCAAAGTTTATGAGGAAATGAAAATAAAGGTTTAGAATCAAATGTCTCTTTTATAGTTGTTATATAACATCATTGTGGTAGAGGAAAACAAGAAAACTGGAGCGCAGATTTTGCATTTAAATTAGCTAATTATGACTGAGTCTGTGTTAATATATATTGCAAGTTACATTTTTAAACATCAGCTTCCTATTTTCCTCTTTGAGAATTGTATACACAAGAAAATAACCTTTTTTTAAAAAAACGAAAAAGCATATTGTTTTGCATTAATGGGAGTTGCTTAGATAAGTCACAGTGAGTATTTACCCCACACTGAGACTTGAAAGACATTTTCATTTACCTCTGGGAGATTTTCTATGAAGGTGTGAATATTTGCTGCTTTAGCTGCCTCTTCAACTTCCTCCTGGCTGACAACCCTACTGTTGTCTCCGTACTGGATATTTTCAGCAATGCTGCAGTCAAACAAAATAGGCTCCTGTGACACAATACCCAATTTGGACCTTAACCACTGCAAATGCAAAGACTTGGTATCAAACCCATCTGCAAACTAGAAACAGAAAAAGGGAAAAATCATTCCCTGCAGAATGCAATACTCCTCCTCAGGCGTACAATGTAAATGTAAAATACCAATCTGTAAAAAACTCTGACCTGTGTTAGAGTTACAGTAAAAGTAAAGTGGTCAGTGAACCACTTCTGATCAAATAATAGATGATTGGCTCTTTCATCCAAAATTGAACTGAACCAAAACTCTGAAAATTCTAAAGAAGCTCAGATAACCTTTTCCTCTCAGAAGTTTTTTTTTTTTTTTTGTGCACGTCTGCTCTGCTAGCTCCATAATAGATGTGGAATTGCCAATCTATAATGAGATCTGCCTACAGAATTTCCATCTTTACTGATGATGGCAGGTACCAGAGATCTCATGAGAAAGTCTGTTCATGAGCTTCTTAGTCCTAGACGGTTGAAGAGCTCCAATAAGAATCCACATCTTTGGGCATTTATTCAAACATCTTTTGACTCACCATCTCTAGGCTATTCTTCTTGGAGCTCTCATCATCATTAATAGGACTTGCATAAAAGTCCCATCAAGTGATGAATTAGACCTCAAATTGTGTCATGTTAACATGACTACAGGACTAGGGACAAGGGTTACATTATGGGAAGTATATTCTTATGCCCCCTCCAATATATTAAGTAAATCAACAAAGAGATGCAATCTAGTGATCTAAAGCCAGGATGGGGAGTCAGAAGATCCAAAGTTCTACTCCTGGCTCTACCTTAAGCAAGTCCCAAGTCTTCTCTACCTACCCGGACCCATAAAAACACTTATCCACCTCAAAGGGGTGTTGTGCGGATGACTTAATGTTTGTAAAATACTTTGAAGAACAGTTCTATAAGCTCCAAGCATTAACAGCTTCACAAATCTCTTCTTACCACTTGTCCGGCCATAGGGTCATAAAATCTCTCCAGCAGCTGAATGGATGTGCTTTTGCCACAACCACTGCTCCCCACCAAGGCTAGCGTCTGTCCTTTATTAACCTTCACGCTGAATCCTTGCAAAACTTGAGCTTCTGGTCTTGTAGGGTATACAAAATGGATGTCCCTGAATTCAATGTTGCCATCAAATTGACTCTAGAAACATTAGAAAATATAAATGTATGACAGAAGATCTGTCTATCTTGTACTGAAGCATCAAAAACAACTCAGTATGGTCATTTAAATGAAAGCATTGACAAGTCAATTAGAAATGGTATGGCATTGTCAAACCCAGAGCATTTCTGTCAGTTTATTATTGCTTAAATATGCAGTGCGATTGGATTGATATCTTCTGTGTACAGGACCTCCTTCTTGAGTTGTTCTTTTCTTCATCTCTCTCTCATTTATATCATTCCTTTTCAGCTTGGTTCGCAAGGACTATCATTACTTTAGGTAAGTAAACAACCCTAATACCTCTCTTTTATGTTATCAATACATATAATCCAGACACTATCATTGTGTGAAGAAAACATAGTTCCTGCCCTGGGAGTTCACTCTCTAAATAGTGTAATTTCAACACATAGTACAGAGGATGAACATAGTACAAGGTGAACATCAGATCTCAGATTAGGTTAAACATTTTTACTTTGGTGGATTATTCATAGTTTTCAAGGACAACTATGCTTTAAATGTAAGTTTGAATAAGGAAAGGGTAGCTGATTGGCTCTTTTATGTAGGAAGGGAGCTCTGAGTATAAGAGGTAGCAAGGAAGAAGACTTGAAGACAAGGGTGAGTGAAGGAAATGTTAGGAGAGACTGTGGGAGGCTCCTCTGATGCCTGGTGGATGGGACAGCTCCAGGACCACAATACCAGCACTGCGAGTACAATGGGCTCTTACAGCACCTAGAGAACTGGACTTTCAAGGTTCAAACTCTTTGGGGCAAATCTTAGCTTCACTGAAGTCAAAGGCAGCTGCTTCACTGGCATCAGGATTTGGCCCAGCGTGGTTTCACTTTCAATTAACGTCTTTATCCACTAGAAGATATTTCTCCTGGAGCATCAGTAGTCTGGACATGTGGAGCTGATTCAGGAAAGTGGTCAAGCACATGTGTGACTTAAAGTTGTGCACATGAGTTACAGGCATACTTACAGTATGTGCCTGAGTCCTTTTCTGAATCGAGGCCACTATCCAAAAGCTAGAATTCCAAAGCAATTTCAAGTTTCTGAAAGGCTGGTTCTGCTTGTAAAAGCATTTATGGAAAGCACTGAGAGACAATATGAAATGTGTTCAGTTTACAAATACAAAGATGAGTTTCTAACTGTCAACACTGGACTTTGAGAGACAACCTGGGTTCTTTCCATCTCACGTATAATCACCAGGAAAAAAAGGTTCTGCAGGCCAAGTTACGTCCTCATTAATACTTGTGCAACCACTTTGACTTGAATGAGGTTACTCAAATGTTGTATGCGGCGTTCTTATAGCCGTGTCGGTCCCAGGATATTAGACAGTCAGCATGGGTGAAGTAATATCTTTTATTGGACCAACTTCTGTTGGTGAGAGAGACAAGCTTTCAAGCTTATACAGAACTGAAGAAGAGCTCTGTGTAAGCTCGACAGCTTGTCTCTCTCACCAACAGAATTTGGTCCAATGAAAGATATTAACTCACCCACCCTGACTCTTTGTTACACAGATGTAACAGACTGGAACTTAGCAAACAAGTCTGCTGCTGATGCACAAGAAGGAATAGAATCTAACTCATTCTCCCCCACAGCTGCATAATTTACAGGAGTAAAAAGCAGTGAAAACATACTTGTATTGCTAAAGAAAGCAGTTATAACTCTGGGCTTCTCTTCACTTCCAGGGAGATCGATACTACCACAATTAATTTGCAGGTGTCGATAGCAGAGTGCTCTCTGATTGACTCTGGTACTCCACCGGAACGCGAAGAGTAAGGTAAGTCGATGGGAGAGCATCTTCCGTCCACGCAGCACAGTGAAGACACCGCGGTAAGTCGACCTAAGCTACATTGAACCCAATTACATTATTCACGTAGCTGGAGTAGCGTAACTTAGGTCGACTTACCCCGATAGTGTAGACAAGGCCTCAGAATACATCCAACGGACAGAACAGGTGAATGAAATGTCATTCTTCCAGTCATTTTTCAGAACAGAACCACACTTAAAAGTATTCTATTAATTTCTCAAGCAAAAAAGTATTAAATGGCACTGGGCAAATATAAATTTTTTTAGTTACTGCTGTTAAATTTTACCCTACTTGTCTGGTCCTGTCTTCTGTGACATTGCAAAAGGCAATTTAACAAGATTAATACAATTAAGGACAATACAGAACCACCAGGTTTGTTAGTTTCAAGGACTTTCTGAATGACCTTACCAGTTTTGTACCCTCTTCACTATAGCTGTCAATTAAGGGTTTCCAATCCAAAAGCTGAAAGATTCGTTGGGCAGAAACTTTAGCTTGGCCAAAATCTGGTGCCAAAGAAGTGGACAGCCCAACACTTATAACACCATATAGAACTGAAAAAAAGGCTCTGAAAACCAAACAAAAACATCTTTCAATTCATCTAAAGAGAGACTTTTTTATTATTGTTCATAAATTACAAATATTGTTTTCCTTTTTTAAAATAAACAGACTTAACACTATCTATAAATCTGAGAATTGTGACATTTTTAGAACTTTATGGCTTAGAAAAATTACACACAAAGGATTAGAAACAGAGGTTTACAACTACAAATATTTTTATGGGCGACTAATGGTACATAATTTCTCCACGCAGAAGCATTTCTCAAAGCCCGTTGTCTGCAATGAAGTGTCAGCAGTAAAAGTTTCTCCCATAGCAAATAAACTGAGCCAGGCACTATACATGCCAACACAACTATTTCAAGCTTCCTCTCCCAGAAATAACCCTTCTGCCTGAATTGAACTCCTGACCAGATTCTAAACTGTTGGACCTCTTGCACTATTGCCTCAGTAACTAGACTGATACACAATTACCATGTGTTGAAATCACTGCCTTTGAACTGATGTATACTCACATAAATACATTTTCAAAGTTTGTATAACAATTAGCAATGAGCCATGCCCCGAATCTGAAGATTGTTGCATTGAGAAAGAAGTTTGCACATTGGGCTATTCCATAGATAAGTCCATATAGTGGGGCTTTTGTTAGAGAGTCCCTGATAAAAGAAAAGATTTATGTTAAAAGAAAAAATTGTCATGAAATGCCAAGAGCAGAGACTGGCTGGAAGAAGATCAGACCTTTGGATTGGAGTGGCAAACCCTATACCTCACTCACTCAAATAGATAATAATAATAATTAATAAAGCTGCACACTAGGGGCTCCATGAAGGTGCCTCTGGAGAGAATTTATGGCAAATGAGATCCCTTCATCCCAACTAGCTGTTTGCTGTATTGGACCTTACGATAAAATTACCTTTAATAGTCATAACATTTTAACACTGGAATGCTGGTTTCTAGAATAAATGTTTATGGATGGCCAAAGCAATCTGACACAAAGCAAATTGATAATTTCCATAAGTCCCTTATGATCTTTGAATGCTTGAATTTTTGGACAATTTGGATAAATGTAGTGGTCACCATAGAAAAGTCAATGTCTACAATACAGCATAACTGAAGCACTGCAGATATTGCCTGTTCTGAGTACAGGAGGGGAAAAACTAGCAACTCAGACCCCACTGTACAGTGGTGACTTTTAAATGGTGACCAATGTTGTTGTGTGGGATGGTAAAACTAGATCACCTTAATTATATGCAGACCTTGCTGTGACAAAGAAACTGGTTCTAGTTCTGACAAAATGATTTTTCAACAGAAAACGCAATTTCTGCCTATTTGAAAATTTCCATTGGGAAAAAAGTAACAAAATATTTTATTCGGGGTTGGTTTGACCTGAATTGAAATATTTCTGCTTTGCACCCATAGCCATGTGACTCCGATAATGTATTATGCCACTCATTTCAGAGGGGAGACCACACTGCATCATGGGAGATGTAGTCCAACCAGGGAGCCCGGCCCATAAGAGAGGCAATGTTCCAAAACAGGGAAATGCAGTTTGATGTTGAACTAGATAGAAACAAAAACTTTCAGATCAGTTAAACAAAAGAAAAATTTAATATTTCAATTATTTAGGAATATAAAAATATTTTGTTTGGAGAAAAAAAAAGCAAAAATGGAATGATTTGCCATTTCTAAATTGAAATTTTTCTAAAAAAAACTTTTCTTTCCGTGAAAAAAATTGATATATTTTCACATTTTGTCCCACTTCAGAGCAAAAGAGAGGTTGAAATATTACAATTTACCACAGGATGGAAATTCAGATTTTCACTTATCTCTAGTGCTCATATATTTTTTAAATGTTTCCCAAAATAGTTTCTCTATAAATCATAATATTGTGATACAATGATCTGAGAGGACTAGAGACAAGTGGTAAGCTGAGAATCCCATTTCTCCAATGAAATATAGATTTTTTTCTCATACCGATGACGGTTTATAGAATATTGAATCATTAAACTGTCATTTCTAGAGGACTATCGTTTTCAATCCCTGCTTTTACTTAAAACATATTTAAGGGGAAAGAAACAAAATGGATGGTAGATCATTTCATTTAAATAAAATGGAGACTAGGAAAATGTCTGACATATTTGGATATTAGACATTAGCCCCTGGAGTGATTAGTTTGTGGAGTGTGACTGAAAAAGCCAAAGGGGAAAAAGAAATGCACCTTATTTCAAGACCGGCAAGTCCTTACTTGTAGTAGAAGTCATAATACATGGTGATGTTATGTAGTATAAAGTCTTTGCCACTTGACCTATGAAACTCATTCTGCTGCAGTACTTGTGAAGCAAGTAAACATCCCATATTCATGTTAATAAAAACTTTATACCAGGTCATTACATTCTCTCTCTCACACAAAATTACATTGCACACAATAGCATCTAAGAACGTATTTTAAAGAAACTGAGTAAAAACATTTTACAGTGCCAAAATCTTTTCAAATTATTTATGTGTTTAATATTTTCAGTCTGCAAATGAATGTAATATGAATAAATCTTGAGTAGTTTCAAATTAAGAAAACATGTATTCGTTGCTTTTAAAAAACAGAATTGTTTGAGAGCAAATCCTACCTGTATGGACCATTCAAACTTGCATTATATCTCTCATAGAATGCATCTTCACTAGTTAATGAAGCCACAGTTCTTATATTTTCAACCGCTTCTGTTGAAATCTAAATCGGGAGACAAGACAGATATGAAGTATTCACTTATGTTTGAGTCTCCTCCTACCACTACGTAGTTAGCACATCTGTAGCACTTTTCATCTTTCGCTCTCCAAGTGTTTTTCTGTTTAAAAAAGAGGAAATATCATTCTCAGGGAAACTGAGGCACAACTATTAAATTATTTGCCTAAGGTCACACAGTGGTCTTTCTACTAAGCCAATGTGGCTGCTATGTGATTCCTAAGTACTTCTCCCCCGAGTACATTTTGTTGCACAGCAGCATTAGCTGGCACGATAGAAGTCATTGAAAGGTAAGAAGTTGCTCCTTGGTCTGAGTACACACATCCCAGGCAGCAGCTCACTGGAGGGCTGCATGCTACCTTGGTTATGCAGCCTGAGCGGCACATTGAGCTGGGTGAGCCCCACACTCCTACTACCCACCCCCAGTGGGGACTCCTGCTCCTGCTTCTGCCAGGCTTCCCCAGCCATGTGCCAGGCCCTCCCAGTCCACCCCTCCTCCACACCAGGCCCTTCCCCCACACACTTTGGCCAGCACTCCCACAGGGTGACGTGTATCTTAATTTTTCATTTTCTGGATTTCAGATGTTTAAATTTGCATATTCTTTAGCCCTCCTGATCCTGGGTTCATTGGGGGGCAAGGTGAGAGGCTCAGACACTCCAAGAAGAGCAGGGTCCCTAGATCCCAGCTCACATGGAGGAACAGGGCTCCCCTAGATCCAAGCACACACAGAAGGGGAGAATTCAGGGCTGACAGCCCACCCCCAAATCCTCAACTTCCTCTGCCACCCCTCACATTCCCCATCCTCTCCCCTCACACTCCAATTCCCACCCTCCCCCTTATTTGAGCCCCCAACCCTTCTTCCCTCCCCCACCACCCATCCTCATTTATCCCCCTCCCCTTTCGAGGAGAGGAAACACCTTTCGAGGAGAGGAAAGACCCTGTTCGGACACAGACTGGCTAACCTAGTGAGGAGGGCTTTAAACTAGGTCCGACGGGGACAGGTGAGCAAAGCCCACAGATAAGTGGGGAACATGGAGACTGGGGAAATGAGTCGGAAACAAGAGGGAGTGTGGGCTATATTGGCAGAGAGAAAGGAGAGTCAGGACAAAACTGGGAGGAAAGATCAAACCAGTATCTTAGATGCCTATATACAAATGCGAGAAGTATGGGGAATAAGCAGGAAGAACTGGAAGTGCTAATAAATAAATACAACTATGACATTGTTGGCATCACTGAAACTTGGTGGGATAATACACATGATTGGAATGTTGGTGTGGATGGGTACAGCTTGCTCAGGAAGGATAGACAGGGGAAAAAGGGAGGAGGTGTTGCCTTATATATTAAAAATGTACACACTTGGACTGAGGTAGAGATGGACATAGGAGACGGAAGTGTTGAGAGTCTCTGGGTTAGGCTTAAAGGGGCAAAAAACAAGGGAGATGTCATGCTAGGCGTCTACTACAGGCCACCTAACCAGGTGGAAGAGGTGGATGAGGCTTTTTTCAAGCAACTAACAAAATCATCCAAAGCCCAAGATTTGGTGGTGATGGGGGACTTCAACTATCCGGATATATGTTGGGAAAATAACACAGCGGGGCACAGACTATCCAACAAATTCTTGGACTGCATTGGAGACAACTTTTTATTTCAGAAGGTTGAAAAAGCTACTAGGGGGGAAGCTGTTCTAGACTTGATTTTAACAAATAGGGAGGAACTCGTTGAGAATGTGAAAGTAGAAGGCAGCCTGGGTGAAAGTGATCATGAAATCATAGAGTTTGCAATTCTAAGGAAGGGTAGAAGGGAGAACAGCAAAATAGAGACAATGGATTTCAGGAAGGCAGATTTTGGGAAGCTCAGAGAGCTGATGGGTAAGGTCCCATGGGAATCAAGACTGAGGGGAAAAACAACTGAGGAGAGTTGGCAGTTTTTCAAAGGGACACTATTAAGGGCCCAAAAGCAAGCTATTCCGCTGGTTAGGAAAGATAGAAAATGTGGCAAAAGACCACCTTGGCTTAACCACGAGATCTTGCACGATCTAAAAAATAAAAAGGAGTCATATAAAAAATGGAAACTAGGACAGATTACAAAGGATGAATATAGGCAAACAACACAGGAATGCAGGGGCAAGATTAGAAAGGCAAAGGCACAAAATGAGCTCAAACTAGCTACAGGAATAAAAGGAAACAAGAAGACTTTTTATCAATACATTAGAAGCAAGAGGAAGACCAAAGACAGGGTAGGCCCACTGCTTAGTGAAGAGGGAGAAACAGTAACAGGAAACTTGGAAATGGCAGAGATGCTTAATGACTTCTTTGTTTCGGTCTTCACCGAGAAGTCTGAAGGAATGCCTAACATAGGGAATGCTAATGGGAAGGGGGTAGGTTTAGCAGGTAAAATAAAAAAAGAACAAGTTAAAAATCACTTAGAAAAGTTAGATGCCTGCAAGTCACCCGGGCCTGATGAAATGCATCCTAGAATACTCAAGGAGCTAATAGAGGAGGTTTCTGAGCCTCTAGCTATTATCTTTGGAAAGTCATGGGAGACGGGAGAGATTCCAGAAGACTGGAAAAGGGCAAATATAGTGCCCATCTATAAAAAGGGAAATAAAAACAACCCAGGAAACTACAGACCAGTTAGTTTAACTTCTGTGCCAGGGAAGATAATGGAGCAAGTAATTAAGGAAATCTGCAAACACTTGGAAGGTGGTAAGGTGATAGGGAACAGCCAGCATGGATTTGTGAAGAACAAATCATGTCAAACCAATCTGATAGCTTTCTTTGATAGGATAACGAGCCTTGTGGATAAGGGTGAAGCGGTGGATGTGGTATACCTAGACTTTAGTAAGGCATTTGATACGGTCTCGCATGATATTCTTATCGATAAACTAGGCAAATACAAATTAGATGGGGCTACTATAAGGTGGGTGCATAACTGGCTGGATAACCGTACTCAGAGAGTTGTTATTAATGGTTCCCAATCCTGCTGGAAAGGCGTAACGAGTGGGGTTCCGCAGGGGTCTGTTTTGGGACCGGCTCTGTTCAATATCTTCATCAACGACTTAGATATTGGCATAGAAAGTACGCTTATTAAGTTTGCGGATGATACCAAACTGGGAGGGATTGCAACTACTTTGGAGGACAGGGTCATAATTCAAAATGATCTGGACAAATTGGAGAAATGGTCTGAGTTAAACAGGATGAAGTTTAACAAAGACAAATGCAAAGTGCTCCACTTAGGAAGGAAAAATCAATTTCACACATACAGAATGGGAAAAGACTGTCTAGGAAGGAGTACGGCAGAAAGGGATCTAGGGGTTATAGTGGACCACAAGCTAAATATGAGTCAACAGTGTGATGCTGTTGCAAAAAAAGCAAACATGATTCTGGGATGCATTAACAGGTGTGTTGTGAGCAAGACACGAGAAGTCATTCTTCCGCTCTACTCTGCTCTGGTTAGGCCTCAGCTGGAGTATTGTGTCCAGTTCTGGGTGCCGCATTTTAAAAAAGATGTGGAGAAATTGGAAAGGGTCCAAAGAAGAGCAACAAGAATGATTAAAGGTCTTGAGAACATGACCTATGAAGGAAGGCTGAAAGAATTGGGTTTGTTTAGTTTGGAAAAGAGAAGACTGAGAGGGGACATGATAGCAGTTTTCAGGTATCTAAAAGGGTGTCATAAGGAGGAGGGAGAGAACTTGTTCACCTTAGCCTCTAAGGATAGAACCAGAAACAATGGGTTTAAACTGCAGCAAGGGAGGTCTAGGTTGGACATTAGGAAAAAGTTCCTAACTGTCAGGGTGATTAAACACTGGAACAAATTGCCTAGGGAGGTTGTGGAATCTCCATCTCTGGAGATATTTAAGAGTAGGTTAGATAAATGTCTATCAGGGATGGTCTAGACAGTATTTGGTCCTGCCATGCGGGCAGGGGACTGGACTCGATGACCTCTCGAGGTCCCTTCCAGTCCTATAATCTATGAAACCTCAGTGCCCGCCTTACCCTGCCCTTATAAACAGCAGGCTGCTTCCCGCCGCCCAGTTTTCAGCTACCTTGTTTCCCTTCCTCCACGTACCGAAGGATCGGGTTTCAAGGTCATGCTCCTATCACATCTCCTATCAGTGATTCCTTCCCCACAGTTACCCCCGCCCAAAAGAAAACCATTTCTGGTGAAGACATGCCGCTCTGGGGACCAGAAATGGGTAAAAGGACTAACGCCTCCACTTGTGGTTCTTTCCTGCTTAAATGTCTCCTAAAAAGTTCAGAGAGTTGATTAAGAAAAACACCTCAAAGCTCAGATTCTTCAGCACGCTTGTAGGGACATCTATCAGTTATAGGGGAAAACTTATGCACACCTTACAGAACCCTGTGGCTCCCCACCCCTTTCCACTGTGCAAAAACAAAATCCCATAATTATCTTCCCATCCATCTGGGTGCTGATATCATCCTCATCATGCTGGAATGTGAGTGCCCAAGGATTTTGGAAAGTCAGGGAAACTAGTGGTAGTTTTGCCTGATTAAGGAGTTCAGGCATGGGCGATGATTCCTCTTTTCTTTCCCCTCCACAAGGTCCAGGGTAAAATTATATAATTCCCTTTGAAAGAAAAGGCAATGTTTCCCATCGCTTTCTTCACCACACCACCACCACCACCACCTTTTACTTTCCAGCTGGACTTCAATATTGCTCAAAACCCTACACCTCAAGTATGTTTATTTCTAGGGCCCCATGCTCTCATTACCATTATATTATTTTTTACTAGGCATTGTACAAAACACATTGTGACAGGGACTGCCTCTTCCTAAGAGTTTAACAATTCCTTGACTTCTATATCTCAAATCTGTGTCTGTAGACTAGCAGGGGGAAAAGGTGAGAAGCACAAATACATGATTGTCCCAAGCCCCAAACTGTGTTAATCTCAATGGAATTTTTGTCATTTCAGTGGTAACAGGAACTCCTGCATGCACACTAGGAGTGTTTTGCAGGTGTAGTATACTGGTATAGCTTTACTGGCAAAGACTTTTCAAGAGTAGACCTGGCCATAGGTTTAGTTGTGCTCATGGTTGAGCTCAGATACCATAGCAATGAATGCCATATAAGAATATAAGCAGAATTAAATAGGAATGATTCTGCAATATTAGGCTAAGACTTAGCTTAATATTTGCTGTGGTTTGGATACTTAAATGGCAACTTAACCCCCACCCCCCTTTTTTTTTTTTGCTTTTACACTCCCCCTTTGTGCTTTTTTTTTTAGCATAATTAACATTTTTAAATTTTTAATTGCATTAAGCTTTGTATTTTTGTTTTTAGCTTAGGAGGATTAGAATTAGCCCTATAAGTTTTAACTGGATATAACAATAATGCATGATTAGTATTGTGATAAAGTTCCTCCTCTAGCTTGGTGGGTCCTGCACTTATTGGTGGATTTGCTCGCTTCACAGATTCACCCTATGGGTCAGGAAACAGTCCAGAGACCTTCCCCTCTGGTAAAAAGCTGTAGTCCAGGTCAATTCCTCCTGTGTTTGATCAGGAATTGGGAGGTATGGGGGGAACCCAGGCCCACCCTCTACTCTGGGTTCCAGCCCAGGGCCCTGTGGACTACAGCTGTTTGGAGTGCCTCCTGGTACAGTTGCACAACACCTACAACTCCCTGGGCTACTTCCCCATGGCCTCCTCCCAACACCTTCTTTGTCCTCACCACCGGACCTTCCTCCTGATGTCTGATAATGCTTGTACTTCTCAGTCCTCCAGCAGTATGCCTACTCCCTCTCAGCTTCTTGCACACCTCTTGCTCCCAGTTCCCCCAACTCACACTCTCTTCCTCTAGCTCCCCCTACCTTTGCTGGAGTGAGCCCTTTTATAGCATCAGAGGGGCCTTAATTAGAGTCAGGTGCTTAACTGCCTCACCTGAGTCTTAGCAGGTTAATTGGAGTCAGGTGGTCTATTAGCCTGGAGCAGCCCCTGCTCACTCAGGGAACAGAAAACTACTTATCCAGTGGCCAGTACATCTCCCTTCTGCTACTCTGCTGTTCCCAACTGGTCTGGGTCTATCACAGTATGAACATGAAAGGCATTTTTGTTATTACATTTATTACAACAACATATTTTTAGACTAAATAAAAGCAATACACCCATTAATGTTTTTATTGTAATAATATGCTGGGGTTGTTTTACTGCCTTAGTTATATAGCACATTACATTATAATTAGTACATAAAATAAACACTTTATAGGCTATATGAAAAGCATGTTTTTTAATTTAATATATATTTTGAAGCACGTGGATTTGACCCTGCAAGTTCAAAATTTTTTGAACCTTTAGTAGAAGTAAATGCAAATTTTGAAATTGGTTAGATATTAAAGTGGTTTAATTAAAAGTTTGATACCTAAGGTTTGATTGTAGGACTTGTTTGCAAGCTAATAAATAATTTGATTTTTTGTGATTATGGTGAAATTTTTTAGACATTATGGTGAATTATTTAATTTTACATGTTTTTTTTTAATGGGCTTGGCAGGATTTGGTATGTGGGAGCCTACACCTCTCCTATTGGCCCATATGCTTGGAAGGAAGGAGCACTGTGAGTACTTGCACATTTATTTTGAAAATTGTTGAGTATGTTTTTATGGCCACAAATTAGATGGCATTTTTAAAGCACTAGTAAGGGCAGTGGGCCATGCTTGATGCTTGAGATTATTTTGAATGGCCACTAGTTGGTCATTTAGGAAACTTTGAATTTTTGAACATACTAGATTTTATTGCAATTTTTTTTTGCCTTAGTGATTTTTAATATTGTTTTTGTTAACAGCTTTTGGGTTATTAAACTAAGGGCAGAAATAACATGTAATTTACCAACTGTAGCTTGCACTTGGGTTAGCTGTGCTTTAATAATAAGACCAGTGGCTTTTTTTAGTTGCTTTAATTTTTTATTATGTTGTTGGTCCTTAAGAATATTTCAAATTGCTGCTGCACTATTTGCACCATTTTATATGTGGTTAGCTAAGGTGGTTTGTTTTGTTTTGTTTTGTTTTTTTAAAAAGAAGAGACCTGGGCTTTTTGCTGTGCTAGCCAAATAGCAGCCCCTTTGAGCAATTTGGATACATGAAAGTCATTTGAAAGCTGTGTAGGGGCAGGGTAAATTTTACAGTTTTTAATGTGGCATTAATTATTGTTATTTTAGTATATTTTTTGGGGGGATAGCATTATATTATATTTATTGTTTGAATATTTTAGGTACTTTTGAGAGGCATTAATAGCATAGGAAGGGGTATTTTGTAATATGGTACAGGTTAAATTATTAGTTACTGCGATTATTTTAGTACATGTAACATTTTTCGTAGCAGAACATACTCTTTGAGTATGAGTGATTATTATTTGGGTAACCAAAACAATGAGGTTTTTTTTTAAATATACGATACACTATTTGTTTGGCCATTCTATTAACTGCATTAAAACTTTAATTTTAAAATTTTGAAGCTTATTTGTAGTGATGTTATATATTTTTATTTGTTTTGATTAGTTTTTTTCTATTTAATTGTTTGCTTATATGGGATATTTTGAACTTTAAAAATAATTGTTGTAAACAATATTTAAATAAATTACTAAAGTGTGAAGGCTTTGGCCATTGGGTTTTATTAGATATATGGCATTGTTTGTATTTGGATGTATTACAGGGGTAATAGTGTAATGGAGGAGATGGTGGGAGTAGTGGCAACAAGGTGCCTTTGGTATTTGTTATTTAAAATTTAATTAGGGAGGGCAATACATGCATACATGCTGAAGGTACTTATTTAAAAACACAGGCCGCAGCCTGTAGAATAAACTCCAAAATTTAATTAATACCACATTCCTAAGCACCGGTTTTACAAGAGTTTTTTTTTTTTTTTTGCCAGTGTATAATTTGGTTTTTTTTATTAGGGTTAGTTAATATTTTTTGTAGTTAGGAATTTTTGGACTTTGGCAATTTTAGCGGAGTGAGTTTTTTTTTTTTTTTTTTAAAGCAGTTGTGGCTTAGCATTATAAAGAGGAGAGGTCACCAGCACATTACCCTGTAGTGCTTTGGTTTTTGTAGCAAATACTGAATTCAGGTTAGCTTTGTCAGTGGACAAGGGAGAGGTTACTAGCACATTACCTTGTTTTTCTCTTTTGCTGTTTAGGAGGAAAAGAAATACTAGAAGGAAAGACAGTAGTAGGAGTGGAATTATTTTGAGGCGGAGTTTTTTTTTTTTTTTTTTTGCAGTGAGAAACATGGGTCCAGGCAGTTAGTTTTTGGCACTTTACAGTGGTGTTGGTAGTTAGCAGGACTTGGTAAGGGCCTTTTTAGCGTGGAGCCAAAGCAGTTTTTTGTTGGTGGACCTTTACATAGATCCAATTTTTTGGTTTTAAGGAGTGGCAGGGCTGCTAGGGTTTTTGGGTAGCGCTTTTTTTATTTCTGAGAAAAGAAACCTAACACATTTTATTAATGCTTGGCAGTGTTTTGCAGATTTTACAGCTGCTTGGGCATATTTGATTCCCCCCTTTTTTTTTGTTAGCCAATTTTTAGCTGTGAGCAGCGTCTTTGAATAGGGCCAGCATTTTATTTTTGGACTAAGCTTGCTAGCTATGGCTTTTTTTTTTTTTTTTTTTTTTTTTTTTTTTTTTGGTTGGTTTTGGGGGGGGACTTTTTTTTTGTTTGTTGTGGGGGTTGGCTTTTTTTTTTTTTTTTTAATTTATAGGAAATTTTTACTACGGTGCATCAGGTTTTTTTCCTCTCTTTTTTTTTTTTAACCTGAGGGCATCATCACAACCCCTTAGTCCGGACTGAACACCCTTGTGTGCTTTTTTGAGGGCGTTACCACAACCCCTCAACTCAATAGGCTGACCTAAGCCAATGTTGGCTTACCCTGGGGCAACACCACATTTCCCAGTCCCGCATACGCATATTACTGACCTTACATGGGGCAACCAATTCCCCAACACTGTTCTGCGTCTGATCTTGTTGCATAAGCAAAAGTTCACATGGCGTGAACCCAAAGGGACAGACAGCCCCACAGTCAGTCCTCCTCCGACACCCCAGCAGAGATTTCAAAAGGTCTCTTGACGCCTGGGGTTCGAAGGAGAATGGTCTGTAGTAGTAGTCACTACCTCAGCCGGGCGTAGCCATCCGAATCACACGGCACCAAATATTGTGGAAGAAACAAACTTTACTTTTAGGTTTGAAGCAATAAAATTAGAGAGAGCTTTATTTAGGACATGCAATTGCAAAGGAAGAACACAGCTGACAGAGCATCTTTGCCTTAGTTATTTTAAAGTACAAGCAATATTACACAAGGATTTATACATTTTAGTGGCATGCATTAATTTAACACATTTGCAGTTTGTTTATGTTATGTTTTGCTTTTTTTAATTTGTTTTTAATTATTGCTATTTTAAGGCTGGATCACACTGACTATTTTGCTGTTTTTATTTGCTTTTGATGTGAGCCCTGCTTTTACAGGCTCCACAATATTAGGCTAAGACTTAGCTTAACAGATGCTTTGTTTTTGATACTTAAATGGCAACTTAAACCTTTTTTTTTTCTGCTTTTACATTGTCATGATTCACAACACTATAGTTTACAATAGTGTCTCTGTAGTATTTTGGGCCATTACTGTAGAATACCGTAGACTGTTTTGTTTATGATTTAAGGAAGGTGTGCGCTTTGGAAGGAAGAATGCCGTTTCCCTTTTTATCAAACCACTCAATTTTAAAAATCATCTTTGGTTAGAAATAGAAAATCTTCAGGCCCAAATGTCAGACTTTGAGGCCAGAAGCGACAACCGGATCATCTAGTCTGACCTGCTGTATATCACAGGCCACCAACACCCAGGCATTAAACCCAACAACTGAAATTAGACCAAAATATTAAATCCCTCAGGAGATTAAACTGTCACAGGCAGAGAATAGGAGGCGCGGAGGTGCACCAGGCATGGCAAGGAATTGAGTTAATAAGATATACCCTGATGATTCTAACACAAGAACTGCACCACATGCTGCAGAGGAAGGCAACTCCGTCCCACCCCGAGCTCACTGCCAATCTGACCTGGGGAAGATGCCTTCCCCAACTCCACATATTGTGGTCAGTTAGACCCTGAGCATGTGAGCAAGAGCCAGCTGGCTAAGCACATAAGAAAATTTTCAGTAACAGCTGAGAGCAGGGCCCACCTCATCCAGTGTCCCATCTCCAGCCATGGCCATCTCTGATGCTTTAGAGGAAGGAGATAAACACCAGAATACAATGCGGGGCTGGAGAAAATCCCTGCAGGTGACCAGCTGAGGTCCTTAAGCATGATATTTTAGGAACATAAAACATGAACCAGAAGGGACACTCAGGGCTGTGAAGCCAGCTCCCCTAACCAACCACATCATACAATCCCACTAATAAATTTGTCCAGCTCTCTCTTAAAATTAAGTTGCTTTTCCCAGCAACTCCTATTGTGAGGCTGTTCCAGAACTTCACTGTATTTGATTGCCCTTCTGAGAGGCAGCTGCTAATGGGAAGGGCCTAATCACTACAGTGCAGCATCAGTCAAGTTGAGTTAACTAGCATCAGCCCTAACTGGCTAAACTGGAGGGTGATATCTGCTTAAAGGAAATACTGGTTACAGCTGGACTATACCCACTATAGCATTCATAACAAACAAGCTACACTTTGTTTTCCTGAAGTGATTGAGCTGAAGATACCCCACTGTGTGGCAACTCTCACATTAATATATCTGCATGTGGCAATGGTAAAATAATAAATACTGTTTTCGGCTTACCACCCCCACCCCTGATATAGTAGGCAAATACCAGGAAGATTTAATTCCTTTCTTAGGTGCCTCTCCCAGCAGTACCCAGACTTGGTTGGTGTTGGACAACTGTTACAGAGTTAAGAGTTTGGTGGCTAAATCCTTCCTTCAGTTACAACCAGGCAACCCGTGTGGGGTTAAAGTTGTGTAACTGAGGGCAGAATTTAGCCCATTGTACCAATTCTAGTTGATAGTGTAAGCTACTACATTTTAAATAGAGACATAATTAGTACTCCATCACCACCACAACCAACAAAAATTCCTTCTGCTCCAATATTTGTTAAAAAAAATCAGGAGCTGGGGTGGAAACTGAGGGCACAACACTCTGAAGTTTCCTAAGTCACCTCCACAATCCCAGCATTCCCCACTGTCACACACACCTTCCCTAGTTCTAGGGCATTATTGTGAAACATAAAACACAACATTTATTATGACTCCAACGAGAGACTGCTGAACTGGAATTGATATGCAAACTAGATACAGTCAACTTAGGTTTGAATAAGGACTGGGAATGGCTGAGCCATTACAAACATTGAATCTATCTCCCCTTGTAAGTATTCTCACACTTCTTATCAAACTGTCTGTACTGGGCTATCTTGATTATCACTTCAAAAGTTCCCCCCCCCCCACTTACTCAATTGGCCTCTCAGAGTTGGTAAGACAACTCCCTGTTCATGCTGTGTGTGTGTGTGTGTGTGTGTATTCGTATTCCATTCTATATGCATCCGAAGAAGTGGGCTGTAGCCCACGAAAGCTTATGCTCTAATAAATTTGTTAGTCTCTAAGGTGCCACAAGTACTCCTGTTCTTTTTGCGGATACAGACTAACATGGCTGCTACTCTGAAACATTTATTATGACATTTATAGTCTGGGTGTAGCACCTCAAGGCCCCAACAAAGCCAATTCTTATTAACTAAACTAAAATTTATTAAAAAACTAAAGAGAGAGTATGGTTAAAAGATCAATATACATACAGGCATGAATTCAATTCATTGAGGTGCAGATTCATAGCAGAGATGGTGAGCTTTGTAGTTGCAAAGAGTTTTCAGAAATAGTTCATAGGTTATAGTCCGATGTCCAAATATCATATTCAGGGCGTACCAGCATAACTGGGATCTCGGTCTTGCGACTCAAAATTCTCCTGATGAAGTCCAAGTAGATCTGAAATGACAGACTCAAGACCCAAAGATCTTTTATACAATTTCATGTCTTTTGACAAGTTGGAGTTCCTCAGGGAAGAAAAGGTAATTAGGATGACTTTGAAGGAGGTCCATCACCGGTAATTAGCTATACGAATTACCATAAGGCCATTTGCTTGTTCCTCCACCATTCACAGTACATTTCAAAGAGAGATGAATACCAAGATATCCCATGTTTACAATTCATTTAAATGATAGGATGTTCTTTTGACCTCTGAATTATCAGAGTACAGCACAGACAGGGACAGTTGATTACATTGTCAACCCTACTCATACATATGTAAACACACAAAAACACAAACATTATCTCCCCACATGTCTTTTAGGGTTATTTATTTTGCAGGATATTTAACCACTTCTAGCCATGCCTCACAGCACCTATATCCCCACCCCAGAGAAAAAAGTGTTCCAACTTTTCACACTTGTTATCTGGTTACACTAGCTTCAAGTCCCTTTCATCCAGAGGGATTCCAGTATAAAATCCAAGCATGTTTAAGATGTCCTTATGTGCATCATGAATCTCACAATCATGTCACTGAATCAAATTGCTGCCTTCCCAAAAGTGGCAAGAATGGAATGGATTTTATTTTCTGTGAGGATGTCCACAGGCATTGACTTTCAATGTCTAATATTTGTCAATGTCTAATATTTAATCTAGGTAGGGGAATGGCAGAATAAGAGGCTAAAAGTAATAGTACTTGGCATTTCCAGAACACCTTTCATCAGAGGCTCTCATACTGTTCAAATACAGGAGTGGTAAATTTAACTCAAACATACATTTCCTTTTGGGTTTCTTAGGTAAAAATAAGTTCACTATCTTGGTAATCCTTATGGGTACTTACTGGCTGTGTTATTCTCTTTGGAGGACAAATGCCTGGGAGGTCGCCTGGCGTGGGGAATCTGCAGGGCGACAGGAGATGAGAGCACGGGTCTGTGATCAGGGCTGAACGACAAACACAATTACAGAGCCCATCCCCTGGTGAGGGCGGGGCAGCAAAGAGTCTCTGGCTCAGGCCTGCACTCAGGCTGTGCAGCAAAACAGTTGAGCCTCCTAACTATAGCTGAGGGCCAACAAGTGCAGGCTTCTTGCGTAAGAGAAGGGGAGACTGCCACCCACGGATTCGCAGCCCTATCCACTCCCCTGCGTCCCAGCAGGGCCCTAGCAATGCCAGAGCGGTCTGCCACTGGGTCAGCAGGGATCCTGAGCGCATCACACTGACTCACTTGGCTGCAACAGTGTCAGCAGACAGGGGTCGGCTACCTCTGGGCCACTTCTTAACTCTCCCTCAGGGCGTACCTGGCTCTGTAGAGGGTCGTCCATGTTGTCAGGGAAGAGGGCCTCTGTCAGGGCTTGCAGCTTCTCCGTGTTTGGGTCTCTAAATGGTCCTGGCCACTCCTCAGATTCCTCAGGGTCTGTGGCAGCCTCCCAGCTCGGGAACTTGCAGGAAGCCTCTGGCGCCTCCGGCAGCTGAGCCCCAACTGAGTTTTCCGACCCGACTTTTGTACTTCCTGTCCCGCCGACTGACTTCCAGCTGGAGGGTTGAGTGTGGCGTAGCTCTGCCCACCAGGGTTCAGTGAGGGGCCCCTCCCCTTCCGGGTCCGTGGGCGGCCAATCCGCCTCACTACAGTCAGTCAGTCGAAAGTGATGTTTTTGTTTTAGGATATAAATGGTGCAAGATTTCTACTTCAGAAAGTTATTTTTAAATCTAAAGAGAGCTGTATTTGCACTGCCAAGGACCTCCTGCAGAGACTGAATAATTTATGAAAAATTAAGAACCTCAGCAAAAAGGAATAGATCTTCAAATTTTGAACAGTGCTTCAGAAGAGCTGCAAAATTAAAGCCGGAATTTATCTAGTTCTTTGGAATTAGTAGCAAGCAATACTCCTGCTTCTGAAGAAATGAGATCATCTGAAAGCAAATGGAAGGAGTTATGTGAGGAAGCTGAACACATAGCCAAGGAACCTGAAATTGCCTTTTCCCCTCAGGCAGTAGCAAAAGTTGACCTCAGCACTGCAAACCAGCAAGGCCACAAAGAACAAACAATATACTCCAAGCTGGCACAGCTCTTTGTTTCTTGCACACAGGATCAGTCGTCTGCATATAATGTTCTGAAGAGCAGTCAACAATATATAAAAACCGGTTTCTGCTATCCTGTGCTGGATGAATTCTTGCTAAGCCGGTCAGATGATTCACCTCTAACTCTAGTTAGCTGTCTGATTTTTTTACATTTTATCCTTCAAAAAGATCCATGAGTTCATAAGGGCCTAAGTAGCTCCTGGGCCCTTGATCAAAGTTGGGCTCCCTCCCCGCCACCCCCTTCTCCCCCCCGCAAAATCTGAAATATCACCCCTACAGCAGATTGCTTAGAATGGAGTTAATAATGCAGACACTGCCATGGTCTGTAAAGCTGTATTCTAGTCTAAAATCCGGAATATTGATAAAATACATGTTCTGAAAAAGAACTAATTTGACAACAGTTAACCACATATGAACAAAAAGACTATACTTCCACTACAGTCAATTCAATTTGTAATCTTTCTGGAATAAAATCACTTATTCCAGAATATTACTGCACATCCAAAATGAAGTAAGGAATTTAACTATAAGGGGTCTGACTCAGCTCCCATTGAAATCTATGTTCAAACTCCATTGCTGAAAGATTAGTCATTTAGGCTTGGCCTATAGAAGCTACTTATGTCGATCTAACAAGGTTAGTGTCTACACTACAGCCTTGCTCCCGCTGATGTAACTTCCCTACTACACCAACACAATAACTACACCTCCAGGAGAGGCATAAGGCTTATGTTATTATAGTTAGGGCAAGGCAGTGTCTGTGTAGACACTGCTTCTTATCTCAAACTGTTGGCTGTCAGTCTTGTCAATTTCATAGTTCCTCTGGAGCCATGAAATTGACAAGAAAGTCAGCTCCTGGCTCCCCAGCTGGGTGGCTGGTCTCTGCTCCAAGTCAGGCTGCCACAGGGTCCAAGCTTGGGCTGCCGCCCAGGCTCCCCACTGGAGCCCTGCTGCCCCCTGAGGTCCTGGCTGCCTGTTCCCAGCTGGGAGCATGGTAACCAGACTCTGGGTGTGGATCTCCCTGGCAGAGGTGAGAAGCCCGGACGCTCAGCCCCCCACAATGCCCCTCTTCAGTCAGTGGAAGCACTCCTGGTGAGGACATGCACCTTTGACAGAAGGAAGGTAGTGTGGACATCAGCCAACGCAGTAATTACTGCAGTGGCTGTAAGTCAATGTAACATAGTTATGCTTAAGATTGTAGTGTAGACAGGCCTTTAGTTTCCTGGGTAAAGCTTAGCAGGATAAGTTATGACCATTTATTGCTGGAGTCTACATAAAAACATCTATTTGTATTGTGCCTATGATGTCCTGTAATAACTAACCACAAAAGGATATAGGTGGAGAAGAGAGATCCTTAACTCTGAATTTCCCTGAATTTTTTGTTGGTTTGGATCACAGAGTTAAAGGGAATCACCAGTGTTTTTCTATCAAATCCCATATAGATATTTATAAAGAAAGCCATACAAATAAAAAGTAATGTTCAAACTTGTTTTCTGCTTCAACATTAATTTCAATGGGAAAAATCACTCTACTTTGAACATTGTTTTCAGGTAAGTTTCAAAATGTATTTAAAAGTGGTGGGTTTTTTGGGTCGGTAAATTATTTTTTCTTTATATTTGACATGACACCTTTTCATAGCGAATGTACAATAACATTTTCAAAAATATTGTATCCAGGTGTATTCCGATATGCAGCATAATCCACAAATTCATTCAATAATAATTATAACTTATTTATTTTTAACTGCAAAGTTTGCCCCCAAAATTCCAATATGTTTATTAAAGTAGCTTCCTAGCATGAAATATTTAAAACCCCTTAATACAGATTTGAATAGAACATGATCTTAGACTACATGGTGATATAACATTAATATCAACCAGACACGTGTCCATACATTCAACTAAACTAAACTAAGTCTTCCCTACAGACACCAGGACTGTTCATGTGAGAGACAAATCAAATTTGAACAATGTTAATGTTTAATGTAATATGTCTTTAGTATTCTATAAATACATTAGGAGTAAGAGGAACACAAAGGAAAGTGTAGCTCCACTGCTTAGCAGGGAAAGAGAGTTAATAAGAGATGACATCAAAAAGCCTTGAGGAGTTTAATGCCTGTTTTGTTTCAGTCTTCACTAAAAAGGGTAACTGTGACCAGAGGCTTAGCACAATTAATATTAACAACATGGGGAAGGAACGCAAGCCAGAATAGCGAAAGAACAGGTTAAAGAATATTTAGAGAGGTTAGATGTATTCAAGTCAGCAGGGCCTGATGAAATTCACCCTAGGATATACTTAAGGGACTAATTGAAGCAATCTAGAAACCCTGAGCAATGTCTTCAAGAACTCATGGACGATGGGTGAGTTCCCAGAGGGCAAACCTAGTACCTATCTCTAAAAGGGGAATAAGGAGGACCTGGAGAATTACAGATCAGTGACCTTAACTTTGATATCTAGAAAGATACTGGAACAAAGTATTTAACAATCACTTTGTAAGCACCTGGAAGATAATAGGGTGATAAGTAATAGTCTGCATGGATTTGCTAAGAGAACAATCATATCAGGCCAACCTAATTTTCTTTTTTGACAAGATTACTGGCCTACTGAATAGGGATGAAGCAATAAATATAATTTATCTTGATTATAGTAAGGCTTTTGACACTGTCCCATATGACAGTCTCATAAGCAAACTAGGGAAATGTGGGCTATATGACATTACTATAAGGCAGGTGCAGAATTGATTGAAAAACCAAACTCAACAAGTAATTATCAATGGTTCACAGTCAAACTGAGAGGATTTATCTGTACTGGGGTCAGTACAATTCAACATTTTAGATAACTACATGGATAATGGAATGGAGAGTATGCTTATAACACTTGTGAATGACACCAACCTGAGAAGGGTTGCAAGCACTTTGAAGGACAAGAATTCAAAACGACCTTGACAAAATTGGAGAATAGGTCTGAAATCAACAAGATGAAATTCAATAGACAAGTGGAAAGTCACTTACGAAGGAAAAATCAAATACACAACTCCACAATGCGAAGACAGCCATAGTACGGAAAAGGATCTGAGAGTTATAGTGGATCACAAATTGAATAGGAGTCAACAATGCCTTGTAGTTAGGAAAAAGACTAACCCCATTCTAGGGTATATTAGCAAGAGTGTCTGTAGTAGGTCCTAGCCGGGGCTCGACCCTTCCGGGCAGGAGGGGAGCCACACCGACTCACTACTGGGGAACAAGCAGTCAATTAGTCCCGAAACTCCGGCTCGTTGGTGCAGAGTCGGAGCAACCACAGTAAAGCTCAGGCCCTTGACTGCAGGGGGCTGAGCGAGCAAGCAGTTCAGGAGCCCAGGCCCTGGATCAGGGCGGGGCAAACACAGTTAGCTCAGACCCTTGTTTGCAGGGGCTGAGCGGGCAAATAGTTCAAAGCCCAGGCCCTGGATCAGGGCGGGGCAAACACAGTTAGGCTCAGGCCCTTGTTTGCAGGGGCTGAGCGAGCAACTAGTTCAGAGCCCAGGCCAGGCACGCCTAGGCTTTCTGTAGCCGACTGTTGGGTGAGGGGGATGCCTGCCACCCGTGAGCGGGGGTGGCAGGGGGGAACGCAGGCCCACCCACTCCACTGCGTTCCAGCCCGGGGCCCTAACAGCGGTTGCTGCCGCTGCTGGTCAGTGGGGTATCCAGACCGCAACACACTGACATAGGCTCACACTCAGTTACAGCCGGACCAGGGTCGGCTACCCCCGGGCTGCTTCCATGATCCCCCTCAAAGCCTACCTCGTTCGATGCACCGGGATCGGGCCAGTCCATCTGCATGGGCTCCTCTCTGCCCGGGCTCGGCGGCAAGTCCGGTAGCTCTGCCGGGAAGTCCGGCCAATGGTCCTCAGGCGGCTCCTCGGGATAGCAGCAGGGGCGAAGGGGTTCGGGTCCAGTCTCACCCTCAGGGTTAGTGGGGTGCGGTTCCCAGGGATTCTCCCAGTGGCGGGCGTGAACGGGCTCCGGCGGCTCCTCCTCGTAGCGGGCCCGGGGTAGCTCAGGCCAGCTAGGGTCCAGGCCTCGGTCTTCGACGGTCTCCTGGCCGGGAGCTCCCGGCCGCACGTCTGCTCCCTGTGGTGGCTGGCCGCCGACTGAGCTCTGGCGGCCGGCCTTTATACTTCCTGTCCCGCCCCTTGACTTCCGGGGGGCGGGGACAGGCGGTGGTGGTCCCACCCACTCTGGTGCCTGCATGTGGGCTCCCTCTTCTGGGCAGGAGGGGAGCCACACCGACTCACTACACAGTCATATGTAAGACATACTTCCACTCTACGTGGCTTTGGTGAGGCCTCAGCTGGAGTACAGTGTCCAGGCTTGAGTGCTACACTGTACGAAATATGTGCACAAATCAGAGAGAGTTTTGTTGCCAGAGGAGGACAACAAAAATAATAAAAGGTTTAGGAGACCTGACCCTGAGAAAATGTTAAAAAAATTAGGTTTATTTACTCTTGAGAAAAGAAGACTGAGGTAGAACCTGGTAACAGTTTTCGGATATATTAAAGACTGTTATAAAGAGGACAGTCATCAGTTGTTCTCCATGTCCACTGAAGGTAGGACAAGAAGTAACGGGCTTAATCTGCAGCAAGGGAGATTTAGGTTAGATATTAGGACAAACTTTCTAACTATAAGGATAGTTAAGTATTGGAATAGGTTCCAAAGGAGGTTAACTCCCTGCCATTGGAGGTTTTTCAGAAGAGGTTGGACTAACACCTGTCAGGGATGGTCTAGATCAGGGGTCTCAAACACGTGGCCCGCGGGGCTCTTGTATGTCACTCCCTGTGCCCCGCTCTGCCTACCTGCGGGATTGCCCCCTATGGCGCTGCGAGCCGCGCGCAGCTCTCTGAAGCAGCTGGCAGCACACCCCTTTGGGCTGGGGCGGGAGGGGGAAGGAGGCAGAGGGCTCCTGCATTGCCTCCTTCCAGGCACCGACCCCCGCAGCTCCCATTGGCCAGGAACAGGGAACCGTGGCTAATGGGAGCTTTGTGGGAGGTACCTAGAGCAAAAGCTGTGCACGCACAGAACCCTGAGCCTCCCCCTCCCCCAGGGGCTGCAGGGATATGGTTCCAGCTGCTTCCTGGAATGGAGCGGCGTGGGGCCGGAGGCCAGGGCGGGTGGGCAGGCAGGGAGCCTGCCCTGTCCCTGGTGTGCGCTGCTGCCACCCCGGAGCTGCTCTAGGTAAGCGGTGGTGGGCTGGAGCTTGCACCCTGCACCCCAGCCCCTTGCCCTGATCCCCCTGCCACATCCCTCCTGCACCCGAACCCCCTGCCCTGAGTTCCCTGCCACATCCCACACCCCTCCTGCACCCCAACCCCCTGCCCTGAGCCCCCTGCTTCACCCCTCACCCTCTGGCACGCCACCCACCAACACCCTGCCCTGAGACTCCTGCTGTTCCCTGCTCACCACCTGCACCTCAACTCCCTGCCCTGAGCCCCCGCTGCACCCTGCATACTTTCTGCACACCAGGGGCGCAGCGTTGGGGTGGGGACTTCAGAGAAAGGGCCTAATGGAAGGGGTGGAGTGGGGGTGGGGCCAGAGGCAGTGTGGGGGGGGGGTGTCAGTGATGTGGCCCTTGTTCAATGCACTAGTCCTCATGTGGCCCTCGTGGTCATTTGAGTTTGAGACCCCTAGTCTAGGTCCTGTCTTTGCACAGGAGATCAGCCTCGATGACCTCTCAAAGTCCTTTCCAGCCTACATTTTATGATCCTATGACACAAATCCTACAATGGGAAAGTGTAAACAGGAAGTTAAAATGGAACTCCATATGAAACCTTAAGCATGTCATTTGCTACTGTATCTGTGTAGCCTCTAGGCTTGAATTTACATCTACTGTACCTTGCCTCTGAATCTTTAAAGTAACGTTGGTCTGCCTTCAAAAAATAATTTGTTAGAGAGATTAAATGGTGAAGAGAGAAATGGTCTTTTTGTGTTTCCTGTGTCCATATTTGCCCATTGGAAGATCTCTGTATGGCTTTCAGGAACTCAGAAGTCAACCAGAATTTATTTTAATTTGAAAGACTAATTATTTATTTCCAAAACAATGCAATGAAGAGAGGGTTAAAATTGTACACTGTATAGAGAGTCTATTTCTACACCTCAGTAAAAATAATGCTAAACCCCAGAAGACTCTTTCAACTAGTCTCCATTGATTTCCAATTGAGGACCAATAGCTCCAGGGATTTGGAGATATCAGTAGACCTGTTACTCTGTTTCAAATCTCAGGTGACAACTGGAAGCAGCAGTTGGTGATCAGCTGCACAGGCACCAACTTTCTTCGGCGCCGGTGAGTGCTTGCGCCCCCAGCCCCGCCCTGACTCCACCCCCTCCCTAACCCTAATGGACCCCTCCCCAAATACCCACCCTGGCCCCCCCTTCCCTGAGTGTGCTGTGTTCCTCCTCCCCTCTCCCTCCCTCCCAACGCTTGCTGTGCGAAACAGCTGTTTCATGGCACAAGTGCTGGGAGGGAGGGAGAAGCAGGATGCAGCGGCACGCCCAGGGGAGGCGGTGGAGCAGAGGTAACCTGGTGTGTGAGGGATGGGTCGGAGCTGCCGGTGGGTGCAGAACACCCACCAATTTTTCCCCACGGGTGTTCCAGCCCCAAAGCACCCATGGAGTCAGCATCTATGATCGGCTGTGACTACTAGAGACTATGGATGGTTTAGTGACTAGGAACTCTACCTGGAACTTAGAAGACCTGGGTTCAAGTCCCTGCTCTGTTACAGACTTCCTGTGTGATCTTGGGCAAGGCACTTAGCCTCTCTGTGTTGCAGGTCCCCACTTATAAAATGCAGATAACACTTCCCTACCTCACAGAGGTTGTGATGCTAAGCACTGCAGTATTTACACACTGATGTAATACCCTTTGAAAAAGTATGTCTTGTGAGATATCATTTGAAAACTAATTAATCCTGATCATTAACATTCTTGTGTGATGTGTGTATGCAATGTGTATTAAGAGTTATGAATATATGCTGGAATTATGATTAAAGTGTGTGTAAACCAGGTATGTCAGGGGAGTTTACAGGAAGACAGCAGAGGGAAGAGATGGCAGGAAACAGAACAATTTGTATTTCAGCAAACACAATTGAGGGAAGAAAGAGCATTTACCTCTATGTTGCCTTCCTCACAATTTGAACAAACTTCACTTTGAGGGGTAACCTTCAGAAGAATCTATTTGAAAGTTTTGCATGTGTATAAACACAGGCGATTGAACCTCAATAAGCAATTGAATCAATGGATTGTAAAAAATATTACTGTATTATAAGAGTGTATAGCCCAAGGTCTTTTCTGAAAGCTAATGACACACTAGAGATGATATCATTATGAAATGTGTGTATTACCACTATCTGAGGACATATGGATACTTGATGATGTTATGTTTTAAATTCTGCAGGCAAACAGGGAGAAACAGGTTCCCTCCCATACAGGAGAGGAGGCAACTATTTACCTGTCTCCTGTGTAAATTAAGCATGATGGAATCAAAACAATGGAAACTCCAGTTCATATATGGGGCTGGGAAGCCCATAGGAAGCAAACATGAGGTCATCCTGCCTCTTCAAACAAAGTCATTGAACTTTGGAAGATATGAGCATAGACAGAAGGCTTCTTTGGAATCCATCACTAGACACACAAGGGAACCGAGCTCTTGCAAGCTAAGAAAGATGGGTCCTTCAACCAAGGGTGGGGAGGGGGTGAAGTCTTTGGAACTGAATAAAGATGTGAAACCTGATTTGGTAAAGATCTTTCAGCCGAAGACAAGGAAAGCCAGCACCTTGTACTTTTGTGGAAGGTCCTGACTAAAGGAATGTCAGCCATGGCTGGGAAGAAGAGTGAGAAACTGTCTTGAACAAAGCCTGTAACTTGCTAGATTAAAGTTTAGACTTTTAGAAGCATGTTTTCACTTTGATTTGCTGGTAACCATTTCTAACTTTATTCCTTTTAGTTGGCATCACTTAACCTATGTCCTATTGTTAACAAAATTTATTCTATTTTTATTATAAACCAACTCCATGGTGTGTTAACTGGAGTAAGTACACCCTTCCCTTTAAAGTTAATAAGCTGTGATATGCTTTTGGGTCTTTAGAGGAACAAATGGACCTTTTTATTTCTCTGAACTCTCCAGGAGAGGTCTGGATAATAGAGAACAAACTGTGGGTCCTGTAAGTATCTTAGACTAGATAGACTATTGTGATTAATAATGTAAAATAACTTGCCTCTACGGCTACCTTGTACTTTCCTGTTTGTCTATTTAGTCATCTGGTGTATATTGTCAGACTGCGCTCTCTGGGGCAGGGCCTCTCTGTTATTTGTTAGTACAATGGAGCCCTCATACCTCTCGGAGGTCCATAGTCTTTACCATATAGAAATAGTAAATAATAACAGGAACCAATTAAAATTTTTCTAGTAGGTCATTGGACTACAGGAGTCTATACATGGCTCATTTGATGGGGTTAATTTAGCCTTGGCTCTCCAGTGAGGTAGCAACACTTTTTGGATGGGGAAACTGAAGCACAGAGATTAATGCCTTGCGAAGGAAGTCAGTGGCAGAAAATGAAATTGAATGTAGATCTCCTGTTTATCAGTCCTGCAGTCACAAGGCTATCTGTCCTTCCTGCCATTCATCTCAGTAAGCATTTGGTGTATTATGCCTGGAATAGACAGTGAGAGATTGGGGTGTGAGGCTCTTCCCATTGTACAGGGCAGGACCTTATATGTTCCTATTAAAGGAAATGGCAATTTGAGGTATGCAGGGAATGCATATTTGGGATGATAAAGATGCAGTTTGATATGAGCTTTGATATTAAATCTCACAAGGTCTCTGGTCAGTGTTACACTTGCCAAAAAAAGTTAGTTAAAATTCAGATTTTGAAACTGTTCATAACATAGGCACAGTGGAACGGAACTGAAAGGAGGCGACACATCATGCTTTCCACACCATCAAATGCCATGTATAGACTCCAGTAGTTCAATGACCTACTAGACTGAGATGGAGACAATTGGAGATGCTAAGAAAAGAGAAACTTCCTTATTGTTCTTAGATTTTGGATTTTGTGAGCATTACACAACATTGCAGTAGTCCCTTCCTCACCTTCACTCAGCTTTTTTTTTTAAATGTCTCCCTAACATTGACTTTATAATGACATGTAGCACAGTTTTTCAGTGTCCTTTTGGTGTGTCAGATATACTGTCCTCGGCTTTATCAAAACTACCTTATCTTACCAACCACTTCCAGAAATCAAAAGCACTATCTGAATTTCTCTCAAATGTTGCCTTGAATATTTATAGGTTCATGTTAAATATTTTCAGCAGATAAAAAACCCGTCCACTGGGAATGGGTGGGTTCAAGGACCCACCTGTCTTAGCTTGCAAGAGCTCAGTTTCCTTGTGTGTCTAGTGATGGATGCCAAAGATGGTTTCCGTGTATGCTCATATCTTCCAAAGTTCAATGGGAAGGGGGATAGCTCAGTGGTTTGAGCATTGGCCTGCTAAACCCAGGGTTGTGGGCTCAATCCTTGAGGGGGCCCTTTAGGGATCTAGGGGAAAAAGTCTGTCTGGGGATTAGTCCTGCTTTGAGCAGGGGGTTGGACTAGGTGACCTCCTGAGGGCCCTTCCAACCCTGATATTCTATGAACCTATACCTGGAGGTAATGCAGGAGAACAGAGATTGCATGGGGAAGTGGCTGGCCTCTGTACTCAGAATAAACATCCACAGAATAGAGGTTTGGCCATATGGATAAGAGGACAGCTTTATAATAGTGCAGAGGGTGATATAGCAAACCAGGAGCACAAGATCATTAACACCTAGTGAATAAGGTAGGGGTTGATCCTCATTGCTGAGTAAAGTAACAAAGTTGGAGAATCTATACATTCTATTAGATCTTGTGTGCGGACATGTACTAATAGAAAATATAACATGAGCCCTCCTTACACCATCTTGAACTTCTTGTTATTACTTAGTTTACAAATCAGGATATTTCTCTTCCCCACTGGCAGCATCCTAACATTTTTACTAACTGATGTAATTTCATCCAAACAATTTCTATAATTTCATGATAAGGGCCAACACCATGTGCCAGGCATTTTAGAAATTTAGCCTGAGAAATTGATCTGGGCAATTTCCCGTGGAGCAATGTGAAAACCAAGATTTTTTTATTTCAAATTTTGGAAAATGGTCGGATTTCTTAAACAAAAACCCTCCAAAATAACTGGAATTCTGGCTTTTCCACCTAATCAAAACCAGAATCTATTTTCTAAGCAAAACATGAACGTTTTTGGACATTAAAAATTTATTTCAGACTGTAAAATCAGTTGGCATGGAAATTGGAACATTTCTAACCTCTCAGATTTCCCTGTGAAAATCTCTCTTTTGTGGAAAAAAATTAAGTTACTGTCTCACAAAATGACCTAGAACAAAATATGAAATTTTACACAAGAACCCTCATATCTTTCTTTAGTATCTAGTTGCTATAAGGACAAGGTTTATTATTTTTAAATCTGCTTTATCAAAGTCTCTCTCTACTCCTCTTCCTGAAGCTCTGATGCCCAGAAATGGTGGATCCAGAATATCTCCACTGAATTTTTGTCTTCTACTCTTTTAATTTGCTGTTTCCTATTGTCACGCCAATCTATCTGCCAAAGTTTCCATCTGCTTTGGAAGTACAGCACTTGGAATTTTTCCCCATTGATGTGATATTTCAGTGAGACGTTTCCAAGTGACATTAAGTTCCTTTCCCAAAATGTCTAAGTGTCTTGTGTCTGTTTCTTGTAGTTTCCAGGGTCTACCCTAGCAGAGCTGTCTAACCACTGGACTATCAAAACACCTCCAAAGTGATGAGATTTCTAGACAGTAAATGCTGCTGGCTAAGTTAAACAAGACCAGAAAGATCAAGGATTGATACACTTAGTTTCCTTCATTTTAAAAGTTACTTTTGATAAGCACAGAGACTTCATCAGTTCCTTTTCAGACAACACATCTCTCTTCACAGGCATCCAAGATTCAATATTTTTTTAAAGAGTATATATTTCGTGGCTAAAAAGGAAATCGACAAGTTTTCTGACTTGAATTCAAGAACTCCACTTCATCCACTGGAGTTACAATCCAATCCAATATCTTATCAATAAATTTCATCCCTAACATAGTGCCACCACACACACCTCAATTCTCCCGGTACATAATAATCATAGAATCATAGGAATGGAAGGGACCTCCAGAGCTCATTTAGTCCAGTCCCCTGCACTCATGACAGGACTAAGTATTATCTAGACCATCCCTGGCAGGTGTTTGTCTAACCTGCTCTTAAAAATCTCCACTGAGGGAGACTCCACAACCTCCCCAGGCAATTTATTCTAGTGCTTAACCACCCGACAGGAAGTTTTTCCTAATGTCCAACCTAAATTGCCCTTGTGCAATTTAAGCCCATTTCTTCTTGTCCTATCCTGAGGTTAAGGAGAACAATTTTCCTCCCTTCTTGTAACAACCTTTTATGTACTTGAAAACTGTTATGTCCCTCCCCCCGCTCATTCTTTTCTTCTCCAGATTAAACAAACCCAGTTTTTTCAATCTTCCCTCATAGGTCATATTTTCTAGACCTTTAATCATTTTTGTTGCTCTTCTCTGGACTTTCTCCAATTTGTCCACATCTTTCCTGAAAAGAATACTTTCCTGGATACAATACTCCTGTTCCTAATCAGCATGGAGTAGAGAGGAAGAGTTACTTCTCGTGTCTTGCTTACAACACTCCTACTAGTACAACCCAGAATTATGTTTGCTTTTTTTGCACCACTGTTGGCTCCTATTTAGCTTGCAATTCACTATGACCCCCATATCTCTTTCCACAGTACTCCTTCCGAGCCAGTCATTTCCGATTTTCTATGTGTGCAACTAATTGTTCCTTCCTAAGTGGGGTACTTTGCATTTGTCCTTATTGAATTTCATCCTATTTATTTCAGACCATTTCTCCAGATCATTTTGAATTATAATCCTCTCCTCCAAAGCACTTGCAACCCCTCCCAGCTTGGTATCAGCTGCAAACTTTGTAAGTGTACTCTCTATGCCATTATCTAAATCACTGATGAAGCTATTGAACAGAACCAGACTCAGAACTGATTACTGCAGGACCCCACTCATTATGCCCTTCCAGCTTCACTGTGAACCACTAATAACTACTCTCTGGGAACGATTTTGCAACCAGTTATGCACCCACCTTATAGTAGCTCCATCTAGGTCATGCAAGACAGTATCAAAACACTAAAGTTAAGGCATACCACATCTACTGCTTACCCCCCATCCACAAAACTTGTTACCCTGTAAAAGAAATCTATTTATTTGGTTTGACACAATTTGTCTTGACAAATCCATGCTGACGGGTACATATCACCCTTTATCTTCTAGCTGTTTGCAATTGATTGCTTAATTATTTGCTCTATCATCTTTCTGGGTACTGAAGTTTAATGGACTGGTCTGTAATTCCCTGGGCTGTTCTTATTTCTTTTTTATAGATTGCACTATATTTGCCTTTTTCCAGTCCTCTACACTCTCTCCCGTCTTCCATGACTTTTCAAAGATAATCACGAATGTCTCTGATATTTCCTCAGTCAGCTCCTTGAGTATTCTAGGGTGTATTTCATCAGGGCCTTGTGACTTGAAGATATCTAACTTGTCTCAGTAATTTTTAATTTGTTCTTTCCCTATTTTAGCCTCTGATCCTACCTCATTTTCACTGGCATTCACTATGTTAGATATCCCATCATTACTAACCTTTTTGGTGAAAACTGAAACAAAAAGTCATTTAGCACTACCACTATTTCCACATTTTTTGTTACTGCTTTCCCCTCCTCACTGAGTAATGGGCATATCCTAGGTCTTCCTCTTGATTCTAATATGTAATAATGTATAATAATATTTCCTTTTCAATTTTGGGTAACTCAGGAATGTGAAAATAATTAACTATTGGCCTTCTACCCCATGGAATCAATTTTAGATTCCTACAGCATGGATTAATGAAGGGCCAATTCTCAACAAGGTATTGGCCATATTAGGTCCATTATTATTGGTAGGAGACATTCTTGGAGCAAAGGGAGTATAACGGCGTTGGGACTCACCACCTGGCGCCTCCTACTGGTTGTCTGGGGGACTTAGCTCTGTCCAGTGGAGCACCCCCTCCTGGTGGTGTCCCATCTGTCATCTCGCCCTTGGTTGGCATGTCCGGACCCACGTTGCTCCCAAGCTCGTGGCATCCTCTTCGAGCCACTGCCCTCCGGCAGGGCCCCTTAGTCCATCCTCGCCCCCTTGGGGGCAGGGGGGAAATCAATCAGCTGCCTCTCTGCGTCCTGGCCAATGTGGCCAGCTGCACCCTCAAAGTTACTCCCTTCTTGGCAGTGGGTTGGTACAGCTCTAGATAGCCGCTCCATCGGCCGGGTGCAAGGCAAGGGGGAAAGGGGGAACCCAGGTCTGCCCATTACTCTGGGTCCCAACCCAGGGACCCTCTAGTGGCAGCCGTCCTGCCCTCCTCCTTTCCCTCCATCTGTCCACGTCCCTGGGCTGCTTCCCCTTTGGCCCCTCGCACCAGCTAGGCCCTTCCCTTCAGGGCCTGCAGCCTGAGAGACTCCAGGCTGGAGTTACCCTCTGCTCCCCCAGGCCTGCCCAGCACTGCGCTGTCCCGGGTGCTAGTCTCCCGGCCTGGAGACAGACCTTCCCCTGTCGAAGGCCTGGGACAGACTGCCTACTCCTGTCCTGAGCAGCCTTCTTATAGGGCTGAGCCTGGCCCTGATTGGCTCCCTATAAGGCCTTTCCTGATTGGCTCCCTGTCTGCACAGGCCCACTGCAGCCCAAATTCAGGGAGTGGGGCAGCCGCCCCACTACACACCCTCCCCCTTAAGAGCCCTCTCAGAGGGGATTCCCTAGCGCCCCGTGCTCCTCGCAGCTTGGCCCTCAGGAATCTCTTTCAAAGCCCAGGCCCTCTACTAACTGGAGCAACCTGCCTCCTTCCTCCATTGTCTGGGTCCCCACCGTACACCTCCCTGGTCCTAGTGGGTTCCCACATCCGTTTGGGTTCCCACATCAGCCCTCTCGGCCCCTATACGGTTCCCTTTTTAAGGTGGGGACTTCCTGCCCCAGCCCGCTTCTCTTCGGGGACCTCAGCCTGGACTACCCCTTTCTGGCGGCTAGTCCCAGGCCGAGCCTTGGCTTCAGGCACTCCCCCTTTCTGCCTCAGGGGACAATGCCTTTTTATGTGGCCTTGGTGTGGCAGTGGAAGCACCCTTGGCACCTTCCCCCTGCCACAGCCCTATCCCTACTTGTTTGGGCCCTAGCCCTTCCCTCTGGGCTGGCCCAGGCCTTGGGAGCCCTGTAGGGACACTCTCTCTTTAGGTGTCCCTGCTCCCCACAGACCCAACAAGCTGGGGACCCCCCTGTTACCCTCCCAGGGGGCACCTTGTCTGGGTGGGGCCTCTCTGCCCCCTCCCAGTAGGGAGGCTCCTTCCTGAAGTTACCTTTTCGCCCACAGGCATAACATTTCTTGAGCCGAGTCCCTGGCCTCTCGCTCTTGGCACCTGGTCTCCTATACGGTCTGGTTCCCACCCCCACAGCAGCCAGAGCACCTCTTTCTGCTGCTCGGCAAGCCAAGCCACCCAGGCCCTCCAGTATAAGTCTTTGTTCTTCACCATTTTGTCTGTCTTAGTCTCTCGCTGTGGCACAAACTGCCTAGTCCTTTGCTCTTCCCCTAGTGTCAGGGGAGGACCGCTATGCCCACATTCTCCACCATGTGTGACGGGGTTGGGACTCACCATCTGGCACCTCCTACTGGTTGTCTGGGGGAATTAGCTCTGTCCAGTGGAGCACCCCCCCCGGTGGTGTCCCGTCCGTCATCTTGCCCTCAGTTGGCATGTCCAGACCCACATTGCTCCCAAGCTCAAGGTGTCCTCTTCAAGCCACTGCCCTCCGGCAGTGCCCCTTAGTCCATCCTTTCCCCCTTCCGGGTGTGGGGGGGGAAATCAATCAGCTGCCTCTCTGCATCCTGGCCAATGTGGCCAGTTGCACCCTCAAAGTCACTCCTTTTTGGCAGGGGATTGGTGCAGCTCTAGATGGCTGCTCTGTCAGACAGGTGCAAGGCAACGGGGGGGTGGGGGGGAAGAGGGGACTCAGACCCACCCACTACTCTGGGTCCCAACCCAGGGACCCTCTAGTGGCAGCCATCCTACTCTCCTTCTCTTCCTCCATCTGTTCATGTCCCTGGGCCGCTTCCCCTTTGGCCCCTCGCACCAGCTAGGCCCTTCCCTTCAGGGCCTGTAGCCTGACAGACTCCAGGCTGAAGTTACCCTCTGCTCTCCCAGGCCTACCCTGTGCTGTGCTGTCCTGGGTACTAGTATCCTAGCCTGGAGACAGACAGACAGACCTTCCCCTATCAAAGGCCTGGGACAGACTGCCTGCTTCTGTCCTGAGCAGCTTTCTTATAGGGCTGAGCCTGGCCCTGATTGGCTGCCTCCAATTTAGGCCCCGATTGGCTCCCTGTCTGTGCAGCCCAACTGGCCTGCTGCAGCCCAAATTCAGGGAGTCAGGTAGCCACCCCACTACAGGGAGCTATACAGCTGATATACTCATTGCTTAAGTGCCATCATCTGAATTTAGCAGTCAGCATTTTGTAAGTATGCTTCAACTTTCCCTTCCCCCATAGACGCCAACTTTTCCCAGCGCTGGTGGGTGCTTGGCCCCCCTCCTTGCCCCCGGCCCTGCCCCGACTCCACCCCTGCCTTGCCTCCTCCAGTCCCTGCCTGACCCCCATTCCAACCCCTTCCCCAAAGTTCCTGCCCTAACTCTGCCCCCTCCCTGCCCCTATTGGACCCCTTCCCCAAATCCCTGTCCCAGCCCCGCCTCTTTCCTGAGCGCACCGTATTCCTCCTCCTCCCGCCTCCCTCTCAGAGCTTGCCACCATGAAATAGCTGTTTTGTCGCGGCAAGCGCTGAGAGCTATGGGGAGAAGCGGGGAGGAGGTGGAGGCGAGCTGGGGTGGATGGGCGGGGAGCTGCCAGTGGGTGCAGAGCACCCACCAATTTTTCCCTTTGGGTGGGAAAATCCAGGGAGTTGGCACCTATGGATGGAGTATGTGATAAGAGACATTATGATTGACTTAGGAATGTGGGAGAGTTTTCTCAGTTATCCTCTTACCATAAAAGGAAACCAAAGTAAACTCCATCTTTAAAATGTATGCAGATTCTGGAAAACCTGTGGATTCAACTCCTATTGTACTCAATGGTACTTCCTTATGCAGAAGATTTGCAGGTTAGGGTCTATAAAAGGATATTTCTTATTTGTTTTATCATGTAGAGAATCTTTAAATACTGACAGCATGTACCATTTGGGGCTTTTGAAGACACAGAGGTGCACCATGAGTCTGCTTGATGTTAAGCACAAGGGCTTCAAGGAAACCTTACTGCATCACTGAGTACTGCAGTGTTATACTAACCAAAAAATGGGAGCTTCTGGGATGTTAAAAGAACATGCAGAATGAACACTAGCCCTGTTTATGAACACGACTGGAAAAAATAGAAAAATGCAGGCAGAGAGAGACTCATGTTCCCAATTGATTTTAGATACAGAACAGGCCTCACTTCAGACCTACCATCAAAGCATCCACATAGGGCTGTCCTTAGGCATACACAAAATACGCAGCTGCATGGGGCACCTGAAAATTTGGGGCACCGCTGGGTCTTAGTGTCCACCCTTCCAGCTTTCCTATCCCTATTCTGACCCTTCCTGCAGACTCCCACAGCTGGCTGCTGCAGCCTGGTGACTCTTACTCCAGAGGGGATCGAGTAACTTAAAAGTGAAAAAGCCTTCAGCCTGCCAGACCTATTAGCACAACATTGAAACTGTTAAAGAGCCATTCAAGGGGTAATGAAGCCATTTAACAGGCATTTGCCAACCCCCAGGTATATACTGTCAGTTTCTGAATTTACTGACAAAAACAGTTGTGCATTACTGTAATATTTACTCAGAACATGTTAGTCTACAGGACCTTAGTTTAAAATTTGCTTTCAACATATTTCATTAGTGAGTTGATGAAGATTATAAAATCACATCTCTAAAAAATTTGCATAGATTTTTAGATGCACAATCATCTTTAGCCTTAAATGTTTGGATCTTCAGACATACAGTTTTTTAAATAAATCCTTCAAAAGACCACCCTTATCTAAAATACACATTTTCATTTTAATTACTATAGTAAAAAAAAAAAACTTGTTTCTAAAGTCCTCTGTCCATCCCTTTTTCCCTTCACTTGAAAAGAGCCCTTAAAGGGACAACACCCCTTTCCTTCCAGATACCTGGACAAAGAGTTTCCCTTTCCTTCCTTCTGACTATCTGATGAATTAGTTTTAAGAGAACCCTCCAGCAAAATCAGTACCTTAGTAAGATATAAAATCCTTTGTTATGGCTAAAATCTTTGGAAACATACTTTTTAAAGTTGGTGAAATTTCATAAACATGACTATCGTTAGGGAGATCACACAAAGTAAATTAGTGTTCCCTTTTCCTAAAAGCAATGAACATTCTTACGAACACACTAAACTTCCGTGACTGATTAATTTAAAATAATGTCTTTATGGAGTTGAATATATAATGATCTGGAATGATTACTTTATGAAGGCTTAAGAGTACATTTAAAATATAAAATCAGTTTAGAAATACTGATTAAGAAAATGGAAAGCAGAGAAGAGCTGCATCATGTATTCCATAATATTTAATGTTGTATTCAGGAAGACAGCTGACTCGCCCTTACTACAAAGTTTTTGCAAATAAATGTCTGACAAATTTCAGGGTCTCTGCGGGGAACTGTGACTCTCCTCCACCGTGAAGTAGGCCAGGCGTCTCGCTATCCTTTGCTGCCTCGTCCACCCCTGCACCGGGCTATGAGCCCAGGCTGACGTCAGGCATAGAGGCACTGGTTTAATAATACTGCATAGGGCTCCATAAATCCTAAGGACGGCCTTGCATCCACAATACATAAAAATGAGTGGGAAGAAATCGCAGCCCTTGTCTACATGACACCACGGTCCGGTCTATGGGAGTGTAGATTGTAGAGAACTCTAAAGTTTTCCCCGTATTGTGACAGATTTATGTTACCAATCTGTCTGAGGTGTCAAGTAATTAGGCTGAGGCTGCAGGATTGTTAGGGGAGGAGATGAAGGAGTACACCAAGTGACTAATTTTAAAGCTTAATTAATTAAACAACAGCAGTGAGTGCTGGGTTTTTCCCAGGTCATTCAAAGGAAGGAAGAAAGCATTAGTGCCCAAGCCCTCACCCGCTTTCATACTCGCACACACACAACCAAAGGCTGGCCAAGCCCGGGTGTAACATAAGAAGAAGAGGGGGAAGGGTGGACAAGAGTTCTGATCTGTGCACAGGCCATCCAGAGTCCGCTGTTGATCTCTGACTTGCTTCAGCTCTTGGATTAAGCCCTGGGTTTTTCCGGGGGCGTTTTCGTCCAGGAATCCTCATCTCCTGTGCTTTCTGCACCAGTCCAAACTGGACTTCTGTGGCTCCCTTAGGTTCCCCAAAACACACTGGCTTCAGGGACGCAAGACTGTTTTTTAACTCACTGGCCTTTGCAATCTTTGTTTTACAGGTCTGTTTTGTTCACTTCTCCTTTCCCACAGGTTTTTGGCTGTTTGGCAGCAGGCAGCTTGTTTGTGTGCATTGGCCTTGAGCGGCAATTTCACTCCTTATCTTTGAGCCTAGCTGAATCATCAAGTTAACCCGTTCCTTACTCCCTTCCTCCTGCTTTGGCCTCTTCCAATCTGCAAAGGAATCTTTCACTCCACACTCACACCTCCAAACCTTCCCAAAATCCTTTCTAATGCATGTAAAAGCATTAACAATATACAATGCTGGTGCTTACCCAGGGGACCCTGCTTTATTAGTAACATAGCATAACACATTCCCTTGTTGACATAGATGCCCCATCTGAATGGTGGTGGCAAAGGTGGCTTTCTACACATTGAAGATGTGCTGCAACTCTGTAAAGGAGGAGGCATTTATCTGGAATACGGCAAGTTGCTCCCAGACGTGCATCAATGGGAGAAAAATATTGGGCATAATCCATGAAAAATTAAACACAGTATAGTTAGAAATATTAACCTTACTTGGCATAATTATGGGCCAATGCATGGAAAAATGTTGCTCCTGAGAGTGTAACAGCAAATCAAGGGGCACCCTGGGGTAGGTGGTCCTTCAGACACATGCAGAGGTATTGAAACATATGTGCCTTAGTGGAGGCATATCCCGATGCCTCCCCTTTTCAGCAGATGTGTTGACCCACCTCATAAACAGCCTAGCATTGCTTTTTTTTTTTTTTAAACACATTATTTGGGGGTGCTTTATAGGCCATAGCTGCCAGGTGTTGCCCTGGTAATACATGGTGCCACACTTCCAGGATGACGCGCTGCAATTGCCCCCTTGCCAATGGACAATAGACCTTTTATACCATGGCCAATTTTGGATAATGGTAAAATTAAAGGAGGACAAAAACATCGGAAACCCAAGGAATTTTATAAAAATATGCCACCATATATACATTATATTACAATGAAGGATTTTGAAGGCTTGAAGCCTCAGGAGCAGTTTTACCACTTTTGCTTGGGGTGTTCCTGGGCTTTCGCTATTACTGCCTGTTCTGTTAACAAAGCAGAGGAAATAAAAAGGACAAAGTAAATGCACCTATTGGGGCAACTGAGACAAAAAAATTTTAAGCCATTAGTTGTCCTGTTACAGCCCACCCTGGCTTCCGTTATGGCTGTTGTTTGCCTGGTTTAGGAGGTTACAACAATGATATTGCACTTAGGGATTAATACTTGCTATTGCCTGCCAAAGGGCCTTTTATTTTGCTTCAGACCACCACATGAGGAACAGGGTCTGCCCCTTGGGGGTCTGTAATGGGGTTTGGGACTAACCACCGTGGCACCTCCTACTGGTTGTTCCGGGAATTAGCTCAGTCCAGTGGAGCGCCCCCTCGTAGTAGTGTCCCGCCCATCATCTCGCCCTCGGTTGGCGTGTCTGAGCCCACGTCGCTCACCAACTCGCGGCATCCTCTTGGGGACCACTGCCCTCCGGCAGTGCCCTTCTGTCTTTCCTCACCCCGTTCCAGGGGCGGGGGTCAATCAGTAGTCTCCTCATCCAGCCACCATAGTCAACCACATACCCCAAAGTCTAATCCCTCCCGTTAGGGATCTGGTGTGGTCTGTACTGACCGCTCCCTACAGCCAATGGCTAGATGTACTGCAAGGGGGTAGTGGGGGGACCCAGGCCCACCCTCTACTCTGGGTCCCAACCCAGGGACCCTCTGGCGGCAGCCTTGCTGTCCTCCTACTCTCTCCTTGTCTGTCCACTTCCCTGGGCCGCTTCCCCTACAGCTCCTTGCACCCGCTAGGCCCTTCTGTTCAGGGCCTGCAGCCTGGCAGGCCTCAGGCTAGAGCTCCCCACTGCTCCCTGAGCCTGGCCAGCACTGTGCTGTCCATGGTGCTAGTCTCCCAGTTTAAAGATAGACTTTCCCCTCTCAAAGGCCTGGAACAGACTGACTGTTCTCTCCCCATGCAGTCTTTTATAGGGCTGAGCCTGGCCCTGATTGGCTGTCTCCAACCTGGGCCCTGATTGGCTCCCAATAAGCCCTTCTCTCATTGGCTGTGTGTCTGCGCTGGCCCACTGGCCTGCCACAGCCCATAATCTCAGGGAGTGGGGCAGCTGCCCCACTACAGAGTCTATGGGAGGTCCAGGGCCACCCACCAGGTATTTTTCTGTGGCCTTGCTGTATTTATTTGGACTATGCATTGCTTTTATGGCTCCTCCCCTCCAGCCTTATGCCACACTGTGGCTTGGGCCCCATCACTTGCTTGAACCAGGAAGAGGCTTTAGAGGTACTTTCCCTCCTCATAATTATAATTATCCAGATAATCCCATGAGCAGATGGAGACCCGGACAGTCCAGGCAGATGGCAGGTCCACAACCGAGGCCCACGATGCCATGACCGGAAATGTAGGGAGAAGCATATGTTTTGAGCTGATTGGCAAGCGCCCATTTTAGTTTACCTAGTAGCTGAAGTTCGTACACTACTGGGGAGATGCGATTTACAATGGAGTACGGACCCACCTTTTAGTGTTCAGAGTGTGGGCTGCCTTTTTTAGCTTTTGCAACATTACTTTGTTTTTAATTTGCCATTTTTAGATGCTTTTAATGACCATTTTTTTACACGTGGATTTTTTTTAATTTAAAGCAGCCTTTACGGCTTTGCGGGTTTTACATAGCTTTGCCCAGTTAAATAAAGCTGAGATTTTTTTGGTTGTGGCAAACAGTAAATGTGATTATTGGTAAACACAGTATTTACATTACATTTACATTTGTTTACTAGCGGGTTACTAACACTAACACTTTTTTTTAGGAATTAACACATACACATTGCCCATTATACAGTAATTTGGTTTTATTCTTTAATATAGTTTATATACAGGATTTTAGTAAAATGTTTTTACTACAGGGCTTTGGAGCAACAGGCAAGGACAAGCACACCCACTTTTGAGGAGTTTACTTGGTACAACCTCTGGTGTTCAATAGCTTCCCTCCCTCCCCAGCCCACTGGCTCGAGGTCTGGGGTAGCCAGAAGGATTTTATGTGCCATATAAGGAGTGGGGTAACTTTTAATATTTTTCTTTTAGAGCTTGTTGGTTATGCATTTTTAATAACATTTTTTTTAAATTAAAAGGTTTGGCCTTACTATGCTAGAAACACACTGCATTTATTTGTATTGATAATTATTAGACAGTGATTTTTTTTTTTTTTGCTTTAGCAAGTGTATTAAAACCTTAGTATTTTTTGATATTACGCAAAACATATTGTGTTTTAAGGTGGACAAAGCAAGTATTTGCATTTTAGTACATTTTATAGCAATAGCAGTATGATTTTTTATTTTTTTATTTGTTTTTGTATTAGGCTGTTTTGTAGCTGGGACAGAGAGCTTAATTCATTTTTAATTACCTTTAGGTATACATTATTTATAATTTTTGCTTTAAAACCAATTTCCCCTAATATGGTGTTTACTACCTGAGGATGTTTTTTTGCAGTATTTTTTTTTTTAATACACAATAGTGCTAGCAACAAGACAAACACCACAAGACAAAACATAGAACACAAAACACAATTTTTATTGTGACCGTAGATTTATGGTATTTTGGGTTGCTTTTTTTGCTGGTATTACCTTTTTTTGATTTTTTTGAAAGACAAAAAGAACATGTTTTTACCCCTTTGAGGGTGGCAGATTATTGCTTAAAATATATATTTTTTTATAAATACCCTTGCTGATTGCAGGCAAAACAGAGGAATTACCCCCATACTTTTTGGGGTTTGTTTTATAGGCAGGCCAGGTTTTAATGGTTTTTACCTTTATTAGTTACGTAATTTGCATTAACCCAGACACTTTTTGGCTTGCTTTTGGATTCAAAGCCATTAGCATCTTAGAGACTTTGTTTTAAAAGGGATACCATTGACTTTTACCAGAGTTTTGATTACTTTTAACTTTTGCTTTTAAAACCTACAAAAATTTGAAAAAGAAAACACAACCTATTGTGGCTTTCTTTGGAGCCCGAATAGGATTTTAATTAAGTAGCATGGTATGTTTGCAATTTTTTTTACCCCTTCTACAATATACACTGCACATGTTCTGGGGAAAATGCACATTTTTTACACTGTTTTGTTTTTATATACCTGTATATGGATTACATTTTTATATATATTTGGGGCAGTTAAGTTTTAATAGAACCTCCCTTATATTTTTTTAGCAAATCTGACTAATTTGTTTATAGTTAAATGATTTTAGTTGGATAGTTTTTTTGCCTGGATTATTTACAGACTTTTTTTTTTTTTTTTTTTTTTTTTTTTTGAAAAAGGGCCCATTTTTCTTCTGAATGGCTGCAAAGAAACCAAGAATTTTTTTATAACACTTTTTTAAAAATATTTTTACAAAGTTTCACTGCTTATTTTTTTGTAGCCTTTGCAGAGTTCACTTATTACATTTTTTTTATAATTACTTGCTTATTTTTTAAAATGATACCTTACTTAACTTAGATTTTACCATTTTAAGTACTATTTTAAGGATTTGAATTGTACATGTCTGCACTTACTCCTTTCCTTACTACTGCCACTATGCCCTCTGGGCTTCCAACCTGTTTTTAATTTTTTGTTGTTGTTGTTGCCTGCCTGCTTGTTTGGGGCGAATTTGGTGGTGGTGTTGTTGTTGAACCGTCCCTTTTCATGGGCTTGGGGTGCCTCCTGGTTAGTAATTTGCGCTTTTAGTTGCTTAATTTTTACTAGCTGTCGGATACACACTTCTGCTCTTTACCCCAACTTTTTATTTATTTTGACAACATTTGGTACCACATATCCACTGCAGTTTATATCAATCCCATAGCTGCCCCTAAGTTTTTACCCTTCTGTCTCTCATACTTGGCATACAGGTTTAACTAATTTTGCCAAGTATGCACGCTTTTTTGAAGCTTTGCCACGGAACCCCAGGGATTGTATCCCACCTTGGTGAGGTTCTTGCCCCTCCTTTGAAAGAGGCAACAGAGTCATGTCCCTTCTTGTCACCCCTTCCATGGCACGGGCATCAAGTCCACCAGCCTCCGGTGACACCAGCGGGCCAGGCAGCGGGACTCCCGTGTCCGAGCTCCCTGACGCCCGTCTGTCCAGCCTTGAATCCATTGTTGATACCATCACCCAAGACTGCGGGACTTTCGAGTCCGCAGTTGTACCCTTCTGTTTCCTGAACATATTGTCACAATTTGTTAGTACAACTTTTAAGGTTTTTTTAGTTACTTGAGATTTTACGCTGCCCATGCCGGAACCGGGGCTTACAATGTTAATCCAGCCTGCACTGAGGGAGAAACGCTAAGCCTTCCCCTGTATTACTCAGCCTACTACCACCAAGGGTCCATACACCAAATATAAAGCCCTTCCCGGGCAGAGTGAGAAACCCTAAATTCTTCTTTTATGCTTATTTATGCTACGGCTGAGGGTGTATGCACCAAGGATTTTTTTTTTTGCTTGGAGCGGGGATTTTTACGTTTTTTTTTTTTATTTTTATTGCCCCACACTATTACGACTGGGGGTATACCCACCTGCAACTATGTCCCCCGCCACCCAGAGTGGACCAGGGTGAAGAGAGGAATGCTAAACCATTTTTTGTTTTTTAGCCCTGCAACAACTGAGGGTGGGCATACCTTTAATTATAAAATCCTTAACATGAAATACCAACAGTGCCGGGCAGACCAAACATGAAATACCAAGGGCAGAACAGTTGGTGCGCTCAATATTTCATTGTATGAAAACAGACCTCCAATCCACTTTCTAAAACATAAGAGTCTAATATTGTCATCAGAGAAGGGATGCCTGTTGAAAACTTATACAGTCTCTTTATCATACCAGCAAACCAACAAAAGGTTACGCCTTGTATAGCGTATGAAAGGTTATTTACTATAAGATTACACATGTTTTTAATGCTCTGTAGTTTGTTTGCTTAGCCCTTCCTCTTTTCTGTCAAACTATATGCTATCAACACAGGAGGAGGAGGAGAATCATCAATCAGTTTTAGAAATACTTATATAAAAATTCCTGAAGTAGATCATCGAGCATGAGATTATGGCTGAGTTATGTCAGGTCGGTTGTGAATGATGTAAACGCTTTCTATGACTACCTTAATGTAAATTTGTTTGTCTAGTAGCGTTGCCTCCCTCCCTGGTTATGGTAATGAGAAACAAGGAGTGCATTAGGTACAGTAATTGAGACTGAAATATTTCTAGATAAACAAACACTAAAAAGAACTTTGGGAGCTGGATTCTTTTCCCATTTTTTTTCTAATCACTTTAACTTAATTGGAACTGGAAAGGGACTTTTAGCTGCATCCACCATATTATTTGTTATTTAATATAATACTGAAGACTTGCTAAACTACCCCCTTGTTTCAAAAAGCTGACTGATAAATCCTGACTATTGGCTAATGGACTGTTAGACCTAAGTGACTAACATGGAAAACATAATGAGAAATGGAACTACAATAATAAAAAGGACAAAAAATGATGTTACTGTGACATCAAATAGTGAGCAAAAATGAAGTAACATCAGATAGGCCCAGCTCCAGCGAGGAAATGAAAATGAAATATTCCAGCAAAGAGTAAGCGTGCTGTCATCTTCAAATATTCATGCCCTTACCATCAGCTTTTAAAGTTCTGGGAATAAGGGTCTCTATTCATGTGCACAGTCATTACTTGTGCCTAATGAGACACACTACGGTAGGCATCGTATCATTGGCATTCACCACACAGACTGTTAGAGCAATTCATTTCCGAGAGCAATTGGTTTCATAGTGTCAAGTATCAGATGGGTAGCCATGTTAGTCTGGATCTGTAAAAAGTGACAAAGGTGCCACAGGACTCTTTGTCACTGGTTTCATAGTGTTTTGCAAACACTATGCTGCATCACAGTCAGAGCCAGGAAACAATAGAGACAACACTACTGACAACATGACACTACAGACAGAACACTATAGACAACATTTTACATGGCACTTTATCTAGACACTCTGGTGTGGCAGGCCAAAAGATAAATCATTTCAGCCCGGTAAAGATAATTCTCCTGAAGGGTCAGATTCAACTGTTCTGCCTTCCACTGTGTGTGGGGGGTGGGAAAGTGTGGGAGCAGGGGATACCACCACATGGTGCAGTTTTGTAGCAAATACACATAAAATACCATGGAGCAGAGATCTCTATATGCTTTACTGGGTTAGACCTGTGTAAACTGGACTAATACAAGAGTGATTCAAGCTCTCTAATTAATAGGAAATTTCTTGCATTTACATCTCTGAGAGTTTTGCCTGAAAGGACATCTGACTCTAGAAAGGCAAAAAAAAAAAAAAAAAAGAAGGAGAAACTTCATTGGGTGAGACCTGTAGACACAATACATTACATAAAGCCAATGAGATATGCTAGCGAGGTGTGTACAGACCTCACTGATAATCTGCCTCCAATAATTGCCATTGTTCTTCAACTCCAGCCTGTAGTTGCTTTGAAAGGCTTTTGGCTACAGCCAGTTAGAAATGCAGGACAGCAACATTGCTTTCCTTTCACTCATACGCAGAACTACTGAGCCATTGTCACAATCTAAGGTACATACAATGTAGCTCTACATCTGATCACTCATAGTCTTTAATGGGGATAGTATGAGACTGCCTACAATGGCATGTAGCCGATTTGCGAGTGCTAGCAGCAAGTATCTCCAACAGCTAGTGATGGGAAACTAGATGGGGAGGGCTCTGAGTCACTACAGAGAATTCTTTCCCAGGTGTCTGGCTGCTGGGTCTTGCCCACAAGCTCAGGGTCTAACTGATGGCCATATTTGGGGTCAGGAAGGAATTTCCCCCTGAATCAGATTGGCAAAGACCCTACGTTTTTTTGCCTTCCTCTGCAGCCTGGGGCACGGGCCGCTTGCAAGGTTAAACTAGTGTAAATGGTGAATTCTTTGTAACGCAAAGTTTTTAAATTATGATTTCAGTAACTGATCAGAGGTTCGGGGTCTATTACAGGAATGGGTGGCTGAGGTTCTGTGGCTTGTAGTGTGCAGGAGGTCATACTAGATGGTCATGATGTGTCCTTCTAGCCTTAAAGTCTATGAGTCTAATTCATTTATCCTCATTTAATCCTGTGAGGTGGGGAAGTGCTGTCATCCATATTTTACAGAGGGGGAACAGCAGCACAGGGAGACCAAGTGACTTGCCCAAGGTGAGACAGGAAGTTTCTGGTGGAGCAGAGAATGGAATCCCTGTCTGTAGAGGTCCAGGCTAATGCCCTAACTGCTTGACCATACTTCCTACCAGGGAACAGAGGATACTTCCTGTACCATGTCTCACTGAATACATAATTATTAATAAACATATCAGTTTAGAGAATCTGTGATATCTGTGATGTCATTGCTGACTCACACGATGTGGTGTTCCATCCTTCTTTCATATCCTTGGTCCCTATAAAACTTGCCTCTGATTTTCACCTAAATCACTCCATCAACCTACCTAATCTTTTCCCCAAACCCCATTCAATACCTGGGCAGCCAGGCTGCAATGGTTAGAAACTAAGCTTAGTAGGCCTTGCCATCTCATAAATCACACAGAGACATTGTTGCTCATGGGGATGATGTTAGAAGGCCACCCAGACACTGTCCAAGGTAGCAGTGAAGATGTCCTGATGCTGAGTATTCTCTGGTTGTCCCAACCTTGCACCTTCTCTGCAACCAGAGTTATAGCTGGGCTCCTGCTCACCCAGGTGCTCACTAAACTACATGGGGAGATTTTCAAAAAAATAGGAAATGTAGGAGCTCAAGTTCCACTGGGACTTGGTAAAATTTTCAAAAACATCTAAGCAATGCAGGAGCCTAAGTCCAATTCAAAGTCCCACACAGTTACTCCTGGTTAATAAAAACTGTGGAGGAGATATTCAAAAGCACCTGGGTTTCCAAATCCTTTAGCTGCTTTTGAAAATCTATCTCATGGTATTTACTGAGTAGGAGTGTTAACTGGAGAAATACTATATTAGGCCAAAAGTCATAAGTCATAGCATCAGCAATCCAGTTTCCTTCATTTAAAGTTCACTCTGAAAACATACCTTCTTTTGGGACCCAATTCAACTCCCATCAAAACCAATGAAAAGATGCCTAGACTTAAAGGGAATTAAATCGGGGGCCTTAATTAACAGTTAACTAAATTCATAGGATTCAATGTTTGTTAATAGAACAATATATATTATTTTAAAATCTAAACCATTATTTCTCTAAGATAAAGCATGCTTCACATAATACTAAATACCATTTCTCATACTTTGCCCATTTGATTTGGGTTGATTCTAGACAACTTGAGATGAATGAGATTCTGATGACTTCACTACCATCCCTTTTTCAAACACAGGCATTTTATTTTAATTTTAGGCAATATCTCTTTCCTTCCCAGTCAGCACAGTTGGAGCACACGGTGCCTTTTAAGGGGGAACTGAAAAGGTTTTGTAAATGAACAATGATAGAATGATCCCTCAATACGAGTCAATTATAACAAATACTGAATATTGTCTTTAAAAGCCACCTTTGAATTCAAACACCAAGATCTTCATGTAACTAAATGGAGTACCTGTGTGATCTTATTGTTGTAATCTTCATCTTTCCTTGCCCCTTCACCATCTACTGTTTGTTATCCTATACATGGTGTCTGTTCTTATATTATATTTTATGCTCCTCAGGGAAGGGACAATGTCTTTCTCTCTGTGTTGTACAGTGCATAGTATATTTGGCACTAACATAATAAATGACATCGCAGGAAAGACTGGTGTATTGTCAGTGGGTGTGACAGAATTCTGTTGCGAGGTTTAACAACATGTCTTCAAATTTCAGTGGCACAAAGGAATAGTTAAATAAATATTAAACAAAAATGGGGAGAATGTGGTTGCAAATTACATGCAAATGAGTTCAAAGAAAATTATTTATGGACAAGTAAGAATGGACATTATAAATTAGAGACATTTAAGTAGGATATGGATTAGCCAGGCTTACCAATCTAAATAGCAACACGTTCCTCACATTCAATTAGTTATTTCAAATACTTCCCAGGTGTGAGAGTGTGAAGTTTAATATTTTATAGTATATCCAAAATATTTATTAAAATTTACTTGGGCAGGGCACAAAATTAAGACAAACTAGGACTTTTTATACTCATCCAAATAAAGGATAACCTGCTTTCCTGTAAAATCCATGATATTTCTTTCAAGCATAGAGGTTTTGCTAACAGTGATGTTTTTTCTTGCAAAATACTAAGGTGATTTTTCATACTTTGCCCATTTGATTTGGGTTGATTCTGGACAACTTGAGATGAATGAGATTCTGATGACTTCACTACCATCCCTTTTTCAAACACGCATTTTATTTTAATTTTAGACAATGTCTCTTTCCTTCCCAGTCAGCACAGTTGGAGCACACGGGGCCTTTTAAGGGTGAACTGAAAAGGTTTTGTAAATGAAAAATGAATGAATGATCCCCCAATACGTGAGTCAATTTTAACGAATACTGAGTGTTGTCTTTAAAAGCCACCTTTGAATTCAAACACCAAGATGTGCATATAACTAAATGGAGTACCCGTGTGATCTTCCTGTTGTAATCCTCATCTTTCCTTGCCCCTTCACCTTCTACTGTTTGTTATCCTATACATAGTGTCTTTTCTTATATTATATTTTATGCTCATCAGAGAAGGGATGCCTGTTGGAAAAAGACAGTTACCGTTTCCGTAACTGGTATTCTTCGAGATGTGTTGCTCATGTCTATTCCACAGCAGGTAGGCATGCTCACCATGTGCACCTGTGCCGGAAGTTTTTCCCCTAGCAGTACCCATAGTGGGGGAGTGCCCCCCCCCAACCTCTGGAGTGGCACTTGCCTGGAGCGGTATAAGGGGAGCTGCGTGCTCCCCCCACCCTCAGTTCCTTCTTGCCAGACAACTCTGGCAGTGGGGAAGGAGGGCGGGATGTGGAATAGACATGAGCAACACATCTCGAAGAACACCAATTACGGAAATGGTAAATGTCTTTTCTTCTTCGAGTGATTGCTCATGTGTATTCCACAGTAGGTGATTCCAAGCTGTATCTGCTGGAGGTGGGTAGGAGTTCACAAGTTCTCGGGATGGAGTACCGCCCTGCTGAACCCAGGGTCATCCCTGGTTTGGGAAACTATTGCATAGTGCGAGGTGAATGTGTGAACCGCAGACCACATGGTGGCCCTACAGATGTCCTGAATGGGGAGGTGGGCCACAAAGGCAGCCAACGAGGCCTGCATCCACATCAAGTGTGCCTTAACAATAGGCGGCGGGGAAACACCTGCCAACTCGTAACAGGAGTGAAGTGATCCAGTTGGACAGCCACTGAGTGGAAATTGGCTGGCCTTTCGCACACTCAGCTGAGGCGACAAACAACTGTGAGGACTTTCTAAACGGCTTGGTTCACTCTAGGTAGAAAGCCAGAGCCTGCCTCACATCGAGCATGTGGAGGTGGTGTTCCTCATTAGTCATGTGAGGTTTGGGGCAAAGGACGGGTAGAAAAACGTGCTGACCCATGTGGTAGGCAGAGACCGCCTTCGGGAGGAATGCAGGGTGTGGGTAGAGCTAGACCTTATCCTTATGAAACACAGTATACAGTGGCTCGGAGGTCAGGGTCCTGAGACCCGTCTGGCCGACGTGATAGCAACCAAGAAGGCCACCTTCCATAAGAGGTGAGACCAGGAGAACATGGACAGCGGCTCAAACAGGGGCCCCGTAAGCCGAGCCAGCACCAGATTCAGGTCCCACTGTGGGACCAGGGGCTTAGAATATGGGTAAAGGCAGTCCAACTCCTTAAGGAACCGGGCAGTCATAGCATGGGAGAACACCGTGTGTTCTTGCACTGGGGGATGGAAAGCCGATATGGCTGCCAGATGCACCCTGACTGACGAGAGTGCCAGGCTCTGGGCCCTCAGGTGGAGGAGGTAATCAAGGATAAGTTGGATCAGGGCGGCCGGATACACCTTGGTCCATTGCTTACCTAGCAAAACGAGATCACTTTGCCATGTAGGAACGGTGAGTGGAGGGCCCCACTCTCAAGGAGGACGCACTGAACCGGAGCTGAACATGTCCTCTCCTCGCCACCTAGCCACTGAGCAACCATGCCGTGAGGTGAGGAGCTGCCAGGTTGGGGTGGAGGAGACAGCCCTGGTCCTGCGAGAGCAGATCCAGGCAGAGCGGCAACAGCCACGGCAGAGCCACCGCCAGGTTTAAGCGGGTCCCATACCAATGCTGCCTGGGCCACGCCGGGGCAATGAAGAGGACCTTGGCCTTGTCTGTCTTTATTTTCTCTAGGACCCTGCTGATCAGCAGGAACGGAGGGAAGCCCTACAGGAGGTGGCCTGACATGGGCAGGATAAAGCCATCAGAGATAGCACCCTTCACCAGGCCCCCCCGGATCAGAACCAGGGGCATTGTTGGTTCTGTTGGGTTGTGAATAGGTCCACCTGGGGAGTTCCCCACCTCTGGAAAAGCTGGAGGGCCACTTACGGGTGTAGGAACCACTCGTGCTGAGAGGAAAAGTCCCTGCTCAAGTGATCCGCCCTCACATTCCGGGCACCCGGTAGGTGAAAGGATTTTAGGTGGATGTTGTGGACTATACAGAAGTCCCACAGGCTAAGGGCTTCATGGAAGAGGGCGGAGGATCAGGCCCCACCTTGCGTGTTGATATAGAACATCGGGCCGTGTTGTCCATGAGAACCTTGACTCCCTTGCCCTTCAGGTGTGAGCGGAAAACTGTACATGCCAGCCGCACCGCCCTGAGTTCCTTGACGTTTATATGAAGGGTCAGATCTTGTGGAGACCATAGGCCTTGGATCTGAAAATTCCCCACATGGGCTCCCCAGCCCAGGTCCGATGCATCGGACACCAGCTCCACGGATGGGGCTCTGTCCCTGAATGGGACCCCTTGGAGCATGTTGCGTGGTGTGGACCACCACCGTAGGGAGGTGGCCACCAAGTTTGGCACAGTGAGGACCTTGTCCAACCTGTCTGTGGCTTGGGAGAACTGTGAGGCCAGCCAGAGTTGTAGGGGCCTCATCCTGAGCCTGGCGTGACAGACCACATACGTGCACGCCAACATGTGACCTAGCAGCTGCAGGCAGGACCTGGCTGTCATCACTGGGAACCTTACGATCGAGTCGATGAGCGCTTTCAGGGTCTCGAACCTGTCTGGGGGGAGAGAGGCCCTGGCCAATGTTGCGTCCAGGAGCGTCCCGATAAACTCTATGCGTTAGACCAGGACTCATATTTCAGGAGGGCAGTCTGGGCAGAAGCCTGCTGTGGCTTAAACTTGGGTTTTGCCAGAGCAGGGACATAGAGGCCCAAGGTCTGGAGGGTCATGTGGGAGTCTTTCATGCCGTGCAGCCTTGTGTCAGTTTCCTCTGCAAACAGCACCTTCCCATCAAAAGGGAGATCCTGCATCGACGATTGCGCTTCGCTGGATAGCCCAGAGCAGAAGCCAGGATGCCCATCTCATGGATAGCGCCGAGGCCATTGACCATGCGGCCGTGTCCACTGCATCCAAAGAGGTCTGCAGAGATGCCCTTGCAGTGGCTGCCCCTTCCTCCACAAGTGCCTTAAACTCCTTTCTATCACGCTCCCAGAGGGAGTCCTCGAACCTGGGGAGGGATCCCCAGAGGTTAAACTGGTAGCAACCCAAGAGAGCCTGATGGTTTGCTACTCTCAGCTAGAAGCTTGACGACAAATAAATTTTTCTCCCCAAAGCATTCAGCTTCTGAAAGTCTTTGTTCTTTGGGATCGGGGCTGGCTGCCCCGTCGCTCCCTGTGGTTGACTGACTCAACCACGAAGGAGTTGGGCTCCGGGTGGGTATACAGCTACTCGTGCAACTTAGTGGGTACTGCCTTTTTAGAGATGGGAACCAACGAGGCTGGTGCTTACCACAGGGCATTTGAAATTTTCACCACCCCTTCATGGAGCAGCAAGGTCACCTTGCCCGGTGCCGAGGGGGACAGCACATTGAACAGGGAGCCTGAGGGCTCTTCCATTTCCTCAGCCTGGAGATGGAGGCTCGCTGCCACCCTTTTTAGTAAGTCCTGATGGGCCCGGTAGTCCTCCTGCAGGACAGAGGGGGGCGGGCTGCAATCAGCTCCTCAGGACAGGGCAAGGAGGTCGGTGCGGTGCTTTGGGTGTCGGCAGGCACCAGAGGGTCCACCACCTTGTCGGACTTTGGGAATGGCACCAAGGAAGCGGGGCCCATCGACCCTTTTCTTGGCGGCCTTGGGATGGAGGCCGATGGTGCTTCCGATGCCCCGGCCACCGAGCAAGCCCCCACTGGGGGCTGCACTGGAGTCCACGGTACCCACTGGTACCACTGGGCCGGCCACGACGCACGGTGCCATTGCACTTGCTGAGGCACCAGCGGGGCCTGCCAATCAGGCTGGCTAGCCTTGCCTGTAGACGGGCGACTGTGAGCTGAGGACGGGCTGGCGTACGACACGCTGCTGCCTCCAGACCAGGAGTAGCAGGGGTGACCTCAAAGTAGGAGAATGGGACTGACGGTAGTGGGTGCTCCGCGACTGATCTCGACAGGTGGACCCACGACGGCAAGGAGCCAGCGATCAATGTCCGGCACTACAGTGCCTTGGCGGAGACTTTGAGCAGGATTCCAAGTGGGAAAGGCATCAATGGTCATGCCACGACGACTGTGGTACCGCCTTTGAGACGAGGACTGTTGGTGACGTCCGCCGTGGTCCTGTCTGTGCTTGCTCTATGAAGACGAGTTGTGCTGGGAGTCTCGATCGGATGGCACCCATACAGACAGTCTGGCCAGCGTTGAGGGTGATCCACAAGAACTGAGCCCTGAACGGTCCCTGGGCAGCAAGCAGTGTCAGGAACATTCCCTCAACCGAGACTGGTACCGGGTCGGTGGTGACTGCGGCGATCCCAGCGGCGGCTTGCCTCTGGAGCGTGGGGCCGACATCGGTGGCACTCCCGGCACCGGCATGGACATGACGTCCTTAGCCGCCTGGAGGGCTTCGGGCATAGATGGCATCCAGACATCCAGAGAGGCCTGCTCCGAAGGGGCTGGGCTACTCACTCCGCGTGAGTCGGAGGCCTAGGGCCCAATGGGGACCGAGGACTACCCGACGTGTCTAGTCTCTGTTCCAGACTTCCCAGACTTCCCTCAGTGCTGTTGCACAAAGGGAGTCTTTCTGGTCCTCTTGGCATGCCCTGTGGAAGGGGAGCGGGGCTGACTAGTCGAAGGTACTGGAGGGTCTCCATGCACCGACGCCGCGGTGCCAGGTACCAGATCGGAGTGGCGTGCAGGGTCGGGTCCAGCGCCGACTCCATCAGGATGACCCAGAGTCTAATGTCCCTTTCTTTTTTAATCCGGGGCTTGAACAACTTGCAAATCTTACACCTTTCCCTGATATGGATTTCTCCCAAACAGCACAGACAGTCTGTGTACGGGTCACTCCTTGGCATAGAACGTCTAGAGGAGCCGCACGACTTAAATCCCGGAGCACGGGGCATGCCCCGGCCCGGGCTCACTAACTTACTAAACTTCGCTGAAAGCTAAACTTACTACAGGTACTACTGAACGAACAGTTCTGGGGACAAGCTGTAGCAAGGCTGGAGATGAGCAGTTCCGACTCACCTTCACTGGCGGCAAGAAGGAACTGAGGGTGGGGGGAGCGTGTAGCTCCCCTTAAACCGCGCCAGGCAGGTGCCACACCAGGGGACGCGGGGGGCGCTCCCCCACTACAGGTACTGCTAGGGGAAAAATTTCCAGAACCAGTGCACGTGGCGAGCATGCACAACTACTGTGGAATACACATAAGCAATCCCTTGAAGAAGAACTTTTATTGTCTCTGTATCATACCAGCAAACCATAGATTCATAGATTCATAGATTATAGGACTGGAAGGGACCTCGAGAGGTCATCGAGTCCAGTCCCCTGCCCGCATGGCAGGACCAAATACTGTCTAGACCATCCCTGATAGACATTTATCTAACCTACTCTTAAATATCTCCAGAGACGGAGATTCCACAACCTCCCTAGACAATTTGTTCCAGTGTTTAACCACCCTGGCAGTTAGGAACTTTTTCCTAATGTCCAACCTAGACCTCCCTTGCTGCAGTTTAAACCCATTGTTCCTGGTTCTATCCTTAGAGGCTAAGGTGAACAAGTTCTCTCCCTCCTCCCTCCTCCACCAACAAAAGTATAGCGTATGAAAGGTATTTACTTTCTGTAGTTTGTTTGCCTAGCCTTTCCTCTTTTCTGTCAAACTATATGCTATCAACACAGGAGGAGAAGAATCATCAATCAGTTTTAGAAATACTTATATAAAAGTTCCTGAAGTAGATCATCGAGCATGAGATTATGGCTGAGTTATGTCAGGTCAGCTGTGAATAATGTAAACACTTTCCATGACTACCCTTAATGTAAATTTGTTTGTTTAGTAGCGTTGCCTCCCTCCCTGGTTATCGTAATGAGAAACGAGGAGTGCATTAGGTAGAGTAATTGAGACTGAAATATTTCTAGATAGACAAAAACTAAAAAGAACCTGGGGAAAAAATCCAGTTCCCAATTTTTTTTTCTAATCACTTTAACTTAATTGGAACTGGAAAGGGACTTTTAGCTGCATCCACCATATTATTTTTTATTAAACATAATACTGAAGACTTGCTAAACTACCCCCTTGTTTCAAAAAGCTGACTGATAAATCCTGACTATTAGCTAATGGACTGTTAGACCTAAGTGACTAACTTGGAAAACATAATGAGGAATGGAACAACAAAGGAGGAAAAATGATGTTACTGTGCCCTCGACTGGTGAGCAAAAATGAAGTAACATCAGATAGGCCCAGCTCCAGCGAAGAAATGAAAATGAAATATTCCAGCAAAGAGTAAATGTGCTGTCATCTTCAAATATTCATGCCCTTACCATCAGCTTTTAAAGTTCTGGGAATAAGGGTCTCTATTCATGTGCACAGTCATTACTTGTGCCTAATGAGACACACTACGGTAGGCATCGTACCATTGGCATTCACCACACAGACTGTTAGAGCAATTAATTTCCAAGAGCAATTGGTTTCATAGTGTTTTGCAAACACTATGCTGCATCGCAGTCAGAGCCAGGAAACAATAGAGACAACACGACACTACAGACAGAACACTATAGACAACGTTTACATGGCACTTTATCTAGACACTCTGGTGTGGCAGGCCAAAAGATAAATCATTTCAGCCTGGTAAAGATAATTCTCCTGAAGGGTCAGACTCAACTGTTCTGCCTTCCGCTGTGTGTCGGGGGTGGGGAAGTGTGGGGGCAGGGGATACCACAACATGGTGCAGTTCTGTAGCAAATACACATAAAATGCCATGGAGCAGAGGTCTCAATATGCTTTACTGGGTTAGATCCATGTAAACTGGACTGATACAAGAGTGAATCAAGCTCTCTAACTGATAGGAATTTTCTTGCATTTACATCTCTGAGAGTTTTGCCTGCAAGGACAGCTGGCTCTAGAAAGGCAAAAAAAGGAGAAACTTCATTGGGTGAGACCTGTAGACTCAGTACATTACATAAAGCCAATGAGATATGCTAGAGAGGTGTGTACAGACCTCGCTGAAAATCTGCCTCCAATGAATGCTATTGTTCTTCAACTCCAGCCTGTAGTTGCTTTGAAAGGCTTTTGGCTACAGCCAGTTAGAAATGCGGGACAGCAACATTGCTTTCCTTTCACTCATATGCAGAACTACTGAGCCATTGTCACAACCTAAGGCCTGGTCCCCACTAAGCCCCCACTTCGGACTAAGGTACGCAAATTCAGCCACGTTAATAACGTAGCTGAATTCGAAGTACCTTAGTCCGAACTTACCACGGGTCCAGACGCGACAGTAAGGCTTTCCCGTCGATGCCGCGTACTCCTCTCGGCGAGCTGGAGTACCGGCGTCGACGGCGAGCACTTCCGGGATCGATCCCAGAACATCGATTGCCTGCCGCCAGACGCTCCGGTAAGTGAAGACGTTCCCTAATGTACATACAATGTACCATTACATCTGATCACTCATAGTCTTTAATGGGATAGTATGAGACTGCCTACAATGGCATGTAGCCAATTTGCAACTGCTAACAGCAAATATCTCCAACGGCTAGTGATGGGATACTACATGGGGAGAGCTCTGAGTCACTACAGAGAATTCTTTCCCAGGTGTCTGGCTGCTGGGTCTTGCCCATATGCTCAGGGTCTAACTGATGGCCATATTTGGGGTCAGGAAGGAATTTCCCCCTGAATCAGATTGGCAAAGACCCTACATTTTTTTGCCTTCCTCTGCAGCCTGGGGCACGGGCCACTTGCAGGTTTAAACTAGTGTAAATGGTGAATTCTTTGTAACTCAAAGTCTTTAAATTATGATTTCAGTAACTGATCAGAGGTTCGGGGTCTATTACAGGAATGGGTGGCTGAGGTTCTGTGGCCTGTAGTGTGCAGGAGGTCATGCAAGAGGGGGGAGGGATAGCTCAGTGGTTTGAGCATTGGCCTGCTAAACTCAGAGTTGTGAGTTCAATCCTTGAGGGGGCCACTTGGGGATCTGGGGCAAATCAGTACTTGGTCCTACTAGTGAAGGCAGGGGGCTGGACTCAATGACCTTTCAAGGTCCCTTCCAGTTCTAGGAGATGGGATATCACCATTAATTATTATACTAGATGATCATGATGTGTCCTTCTAGCCTTAAAGTCTATGAGTCTAATTCATTTATCCTCACAAATGCACCTGTGAGGTGGGGAAGTGCTGTCATCTATATTTTACAGAGGGGGAACAGCAGCACAGGGAGACCAAGTGACTTGCCCAAGGTGAGACAAGAAGTTTGTGGTGGAGCAGAGAATGGAATCCCTTTCTGTAGAGGTCCAGGCTAATGCCCTAACTGCTTGACCATACTTCCTACCAGGGAACAGAGCATACTTACTGCACCATGTCTCACTGAATACATAATTATTAATAAACATATCAGTTTAGAGAATCTGTGATATCTGTGATGTCATTGCTGACTCACACAATGTGGTGTTCCATCCTTCTTTCATATCCTCGGTCCCTATAAAACTTGCCTCTGATTTTCACCTAAATCACTCCATCAACCTACCTAATCTTTTCCCCAAGCCCCATTCAATACTTGGGCAGCCAGGATGCAATAGTTAGAAACTGAGGAGTGGTCTATACTACCCGCCTGAATCGGCGGGTAGAAATCGACCTCTCGGGGATCGATTTATCGCGTCCCGTTGGGACGCGACAATCGATCCCCAAATCGGCGCTCTAACTCCACCAGCGGAGGTGGTAGTAAGCGCCGCCGACAAAAAGCGGCAGAAGTTGATTTTGCCGCCGTCCTCACAACGGGGTAAGTCGGCTGCAATACGTCGAATTCAGCTACGCTATTCACGTAGCTGAATTTGCGTATCTTAAATCGACTCCTCGCTGTAGTGTAGATGTACCCTAAGCTTAGTAGGCCTTGCCATCTCATAAATCACACAGAGACATTGTTGCTCATGGGGATGATGTTAGAAGGCCACCCAGACACTGTCCAAGGTAGCAGTGAAGATGTCCTGATGCTGAGTATTCTCTGGTTGTCCCAGCCTTGCTCCATCTCTGCAACCAGAGGATAGGTGGGTTCCTGCTCACCCAGGTGCTCACTAAACTACATGGGGAGATTTTCAAAAACTAGGAAATTTGGGAGCTCAAGTTCCACTGGGACTTGGTAAAATTGCCAAACACATCTAAGGGTATGTCTACACTACGAAATTAGGTCGAATTTATAGAAGCCGGTTTTATAGAAATCGGTTGTATACAGCCGATTGTGTATGTCCCCACATAAAATGCTCTAAGTGCATGAAGTCGGCGGACCGCGTCCACAGTGCCGAGGCTAGCGTCGACTTCCAGAGCGTTGCACTATGGGTAGCTATCCCACAGTTCCCGCAGTCTCCACCGCCCATTGGCATTCTGGGTTGAGATCCCAATGCCTGAATGATGCAAAACAGTGTCACAGGGGGTTCTGGGTACATGTCATCAGCACCTCCCCCTCCGTCAGAGCAACGGCAGACAATCGATTCGCGCCTTTTTACCTGGGTTACGTGTGCAGACAACATACCACGCCAAGCATGGAGCCCGCTCAGCTCAGCTCAGCTCACCGTCACCATATGTTCTCTGGGTGCCAGCAGACGTGGTACTGCATTGCTACACAGCAGTAGCAGCTAATTGCCTTTTGGCAGTAGATGGTTCAGTATGACTGGTAGCCTTCATCGGCCATCTCGGTGCTGGCAAACGTGGGGCTGGCAGATGTGGGGCTGCATTGCACACAGCAGCAGCCCCTTGCCTTTTGGTAGAAGATGGTATATTACGATTGATATCCGTCGTCGTCATACTGCAGTGGCTGTCAATCATGGGCACCTGGGCAAACATGCTCAGTCCTATCGAACAGTCTCAACGATGATGGCTATCAGTCGTAGTATGCTATTTTCTGCCAAGTGCCCAGTATTTTCTGCCAAGCACCCAGAAGATGCCGAGGGCTATCAGTCATGCTGCACTGTGGTCTGCCAGCTTAAGATGTAAAAAATAGATTTGTTCTGTATTCATTTGCTTCCCCCTCCCTCCGTGATATCAACGGCCTGCTAAACCCAGGGTTTTTAGTTCAATCTTTGTGGGGGGGGCCATTCTGTGTGACAGTTGTTTGTGTTTCTCCCTGATGCACAACCACCTTTGTTGATTTTAATTCCCTGTACCTGTACACCATGTCGTCACTCGCCCCTCCCTCTATCCCTCCCTCCGTCCGTCAGGTACTAGTTTCGCGCCTTTTTTCAGACCAGACGCCATAGCACTGGGATCATGGAGCCCGCTCAGATCACCACGGCAATTATGAGCACTATGAACACCACGCGCATTGTCCTGGACTATATGCAGAGCCAGGACATGCCAAAGCAAAACCAGGACCAGCCGAGGAGGCAATTGCAGCGCGGAGACGAGAGTGATGAGGAAATTGACATGGACATAGACCTCTCACAAGGCACAGGCCCCAGCAATGTGCAAATCATGGTGTTACGGGGGCAGGTTCATGCCGTGGAACGCTGATTCTGGGCCCAGGAAACAAGCACAGACTGGTGGGACCGCATTGTGCTGCAGGTGTGGGACGATTCCCAGTGGCTGCGAAACTTTCGCATGCGTAAGGCCACTTTCATGGAACTTTGTGACTTGCTTTCCCCTGCCCTGAAGCGCCAGAATACCAGGATGAGAGCAGCCCTCACAGTTGAGAAGCGAGTGGCGATAGTCCTGTGGAAGCTTGCAACGCCAGACAGCTACCGGTCAGTCAGGAATCAATTTGGAGTGGGCAAATCTACTGTGGGGGCTGCTGTGATCCAAGTTGCCAGGGCAATGAAAGACCTGGTGATATCAAGGGTACTGACTCTGGGAAACGTGCAGGCCATAGTGGATGGCTTTGCTGCAATGGGATTCCCAAACTGTGGTGGGGCAATAGATGGAACCCATATCCCTATCTTGGCACCGGAGCACCAAGCCACCGAGTACATAAACCGTAAGTGGTACTTTTCAATGCTGCTGCAAGCCCTGGTGGATCACAAGGGACGTTTCACCAACATCAACGTGGGATGGCCGGGAAAGGTACGTGATGCTCGCGTCTTCAGGCACTCTGGTCTGTTTCGAAAGCTGGAGGAAGGGACTTTCTTCCCGGACCAGAAAATAACCGTTGTGGATGTTGAAATGCCTATAGTTATCCTTGGGGACCCAGCCTACCCCTTAATGCCATGGCTCATGAAGCCGTACACAGGCAGCCTGGACAGGAGTCAGGACCTGTTCAACTACAGGCTGAGCAAGTGCTGAATAGTGGTGGAATGTGCATTTGGACGTTTAAAAGCCCGCTGGCGCAGCTTACTGACTCGCTCAGACCTCAGCGAAAAGAATATCCCCATTGTTATTGCTGCTTGCTGTGCGCTCCACAATATCTGTGAGAGTAAGGGGGAGACATTTATGGCGGGGTGGAAGGTTGAGGCACATCGCCTGGCTGCTGATTACGCGCAGCCAGACACCAGGGCGGTTAGAAGGGCACAGCAGGGCGCGGTGTGCATCAGAGAAGCTTTGAAAATGAGTTTTGTGACTGGCCAGGCTACGGTGTGAAACTTCTGTTTGTTTCTCCTTGATGAACCCTCTGCCCCACCCTCCCATCCGGTTCACTCTACTTCCCTATAAACCAACCACCCCACCCTCCCTTCCCCCTTCGAGCACTGCTTGCAGAGGCAATAAAGTCATTGTTACTTCACATTCATGCATTCTTTATTAATTCATCACACAACTAGGGGGATAATTGCCAAGGTAGCCCGGGATGGGTGGGGGAGGAGGGAAGGAAAAGGACACACTGCAGTTTAAAACTTTAACTCTTATTGAAGGCCAGCCTTCTGATGCTCGGGCAATCATCTGGGGTCGAGTGACTGTGTGGCCAGAGGCCCCCTCACCGTGTTCTTGGGCGTCTGGGTGAGGAGGCTATGGAACTTGGGGAGGAGGGCTGTTGGTTACATAGGGGCTGTAGTGGCGGTCTCTGCTCCTGCTGCCTTTCCTGCAGCTCAACCTACGCTGGAGCATATCAGTTTGATGCTCCAGCAGACAGAGCATTGACTCTTGCCTTCTGTCTGCAAGCTGACGCCACCTATCATCCTCAACCCACCACTTGCTCTGTTCATTCCGCGATTCAGCCCGCCACCTCTCCTCTCGTTCATACTGTGCTTTTCTGTAGTCTGACATTGACTGCCTCCATGCATTCTGCTGTGCTCTTTCAATGTGAGAGGACATCTGGAGCTCCGTCATCCCGAGTCCACCGTTTTCTCCTTCTAATCTTCACTAGCCTCTGTGAAGGAGAAACATTTGCAGCTGGTGGAGGAGAAGGGAGAGGTGGTTAAAAAAGACACATTTTAGAGAACAATGGGTACACTCTTTCACGTTAAATTTTGCTGTTCACATTACACAGCACATGTGCTTTCATTACAAGGTTGCATTTTTCCTCTTATATTGAGGGCCTGCCGGTTTGGTGTGAGAGATCACTCATGCAGTGCCAGGCAACAGATTTCGGCTTGCAGGCAGCCATGGTAAGCCACAGTCTTTTGGGTTTTTTAACCTTCTTAACATGTGGGAATGATTTCAAACAGTAGCGCCCTCATTTCCCATACCAAGCACCCATTGGGTTGGCCATTTAAAATGGGTTTGCAATGTAAAAGGAGGGGCTGTGGTTCCCGGGTGAACATGCAGCACAAACCCAACTAACCCCCCTCACCCCCACATACCCAATTCTCTGGGATGATCACTTCACTCCAACCCACCGCGTGGCTAACAGCGGGGAACAGTTCTGTTCAGCCGAGCAGGAATGGGCACCTCTGAATGTCCCCTTAATAAAATCACCCCATTTCAACTAGGTGACCGTGAATGATATCACTCTCCTGAGGATAACAAAGAGCGATAAGGAATGGATGTTGTCTGCATGCCAGCAAACACCGGGACCATACGCTGCCATGCTTTGTTATGCAATGATTCCAGACTATGTGCTACTGGCCTGGCGTGGTAAAGTGTCCTACCATGGCGGACGGGATAAGGCAGCCCTCCCCAGAAACCTTTTGCAAAGGCTTTGGGAGTACATGAAGGAGAGCTTTCTGGAGATGTCCCTGGAGGATTTCCGCTCCATCCCCATACACGTTAACAGACTTTTCCAGTAGCTGAACTGGCTGCGATTGCCAGGGCAAATTAATCATTAATCATTAAACACGCTTGCTTTTAAACCATGTGTAATATTTACAAAGGTACACTCACCAGAGGTCCTCTGTGTGCCCTCAGGGTCTGGGAGCACGCCTTGGGTGAGTTCGGGGGTTACTGGCTCCAGGTCCAGGGTGATAAACATATCCTGGTGTTGGGGAAACCGGTTTCTCCGCTTCCTTGCTGCTGTGAGCTATCTACATTATCTTCATCCTCCTCTTCCTCGTACCCTGAACCCTCTTCCCTGTGTGTTTCTCCAGTGACGGAGTCATAGCACACAGTTGGGGTAGTGGTGGCTGTACCCCATAGCATGGCATGCAGCTCCGCGTAGAAGCGGCATGTTTGCGGCTCTGCCCTGGATCTTCCGTTTGCCTCTCTGGCTTTGTGGTAGGCTTGCCTTAGCTCCTTAATTTTCACGCGGCACTGCTGTGCATCCCTGTTATGGCCTCTGTCCTTCATGGCCTTGGAGACCTTTTCTAATATTTTGCCATTTCGTTTACTGCTACGGAGTTCAGCTAGCACTGATTCATCTCCCCATATGGCGAGCAGATCCTGTACCTCCCGTTTGGTCCATGCTGGAGCTCTTTTGCGATCCTGGGACTCCATCACGGTTACCTGTGCCAATGAGCTCTGCGTGGTCACCTGTGCTCTCCATGCTGGGCAAACAGGAAATGAAATTCAAATGTTCGCGGGGCTTTTCCTGTCTACCTGGTCAGTGCATCTGAGGTGAGAGTGCTGTCCAGAGTGGTCACAATGAAGCACTGTGGGATAGCTCCTGGAGGCCAATAACGTCGAATTCCGTCCACATTACCCCAATTCCGACCCACTAAGGCCGATTTTATCGCTAATCCCCTCATCGGAGGTGGAGTAAAGAAATCGGTTTAAAGGGCCCCTTAAGTCGAAAGAAAGGGCTTCGTCATGTGAACATGTCCAGGCTTAATTCGATTTAACGCTGCTAAATTTGACCTAAACTCGTAGTGTAGACCAGGCCTAAGCAATGCAGGAGCCTAAGTCCGATTCAAAGTCCCACACAGTTACTCCTGGTTAATAAAAAATGTGAAGGAGATATTCAAAAGCATCTGGGCTTCTAAATCCTTTAGCTGCTTGTGAAAATCTATCTCATGGTATTTACTGAGTAGGAGTGTTAACTGGAGAAATATTATGGTAAGTGGAGAAAGAAGAACTTGCTGTTTCTACTTACACATTTTTGTCTTATCTCCTTTTTACTCAGAACTGAGTCAATGAAGCTGTGGGAAGCTCAATGAGTCAGAGAAGCTGTGGGCTTGTCTCTGGTGGAATTGGGGGAGTAGCATCTTGAACAACTGGACAGGGAAAGAGGGGGAAAAAACTCCCCCCAAAGTCCTCTCTCTTTCCTTGGGCCATTATTAGTCATGTGCACATGGTATTAACATGTCCAAGTATTGTAAATTAAAAATGTTAATGTAGCCTCATTATTTAATACCAAATATAGGGACAAAAATGTACAGTGGGAAATAATGAATAATAAACCAATAATCTTTTAGGCCTTAAAACTAATTAAAACTGTTCCAGATCATATCAGGCACAAAGTCATAAGTCATAGCATCACCAATCCAGTTTCCTTCATTTTAAAGCTCACTCTGAAAACGTACCTTCTTTTGGGACCCAATCCAGCTCCCATCAAAACCAATAGAAAGATGCCCAGACTTAAAGGAGAATTAAATCGGGGGCCTTAATTAACTCTTAACTAAATCTATAGGATTCAATGTGTGTTAATGGAACAATATATATTATCTTAAAATCTAAACCATTATTTCTCTAAGATAAAGCATGCTTCACATAATACTAAATACAGTTTCTCATACTTTGCCCATTTGATTTGGGTTGATTCTAGACAACTTGAGATGAATGAGATTCTGATGACTTCACTACCATCCCTTTTTCAAACGTAGGCATTTTATTTTAATTTTAGGCAATGTCTCTTTCCTTCCCAGTCAGCACAGTTGGAGCACCCAGGGCCTTTTAAGGGTGAACTGAAAAGGTTTTGTAAATGAAAAATGAATGAATGATCCCCCAATACAAGAGTCAATTTTAACGAATGAGTATTGTCTTTAAAAGCCACCTTTGAATTCAAACACCAAGATGTGCATGTAACTAAATGGAGTACCTGTGTGATCTTACTTTTGTAATCCTCATCTTTCCTTGCCCCTTCACTTTCTACTGTTTGTTATCCTATACATGGTGTTGGTTCTTATATTATATTTTATGCGCCTCAGAGAAGGGACAAAGTAATTACTCTTTGCCTGAAATGAGTGGCTGATACTGCAGTCTGCCTTAGTGAATGGGGCTAGATGGAGACTGGGCAGTAGCCAAGACTGAGGTGAAGTGGGGGTAGTGGGTGGGGGTTCCCCTGGGGGGAGACTCTAAGACTGAGGAGTTTTTGCTAGGGGGCAGCACCCCAGGTACAAGGGCACTGAGTCCAGGGAGGGACACAGGGACCAGAGGACAGGCGGATCACCAGCCTGCAGAGGGCGTTCCTGAGCTGGAACGAGTTAATTCCCGGAAGTCACCAGCAGGAAGCACCGCAGGGGTGAGTCCACACTGTTACAGATACCATAGCTATGCATGGAGTTTTGCTGCCAAGTACAAAGCTCAGTGCGGAGTATGCAGTCTAAATAAGGCAAAAAACTCATGATGGGATGAGAAATTAAATATGTGGGTGGAGGTATGGGTACACAACATAAAGAAAGAATGAGGTATGCTTATTGTTACTTAAGTTGCACCATGCAAAATTTATGCAAGCATTGATGCAGGCCCAATATTTCACATTTATACACCTGTTAGAACAGCTTAGATGCCTGCCTTTGAAAAGATAGCCCTTACATAGCAGAGATGAGATCTTTGGTATGAATCTGTATCTGCTTGCAGAAGTCCCACTCATTTCAATTGTGGGTTCTATGTGTTGAACACTTATAGGATACCCAGCAGAGACTTGCACTGCAGATAATAATGTTGTTGGAGTGCAGTGTAAGAATACCTATTAGCACTTTCCTTCTTCAAAGGACCTCACAAAGGTTAATCCAAGATCCAGTTCTAAACAGCTTGCCCGATATCGCAGAGGCCCTGGATCCTACTCCTAGTGAAGTCAAAAAAAGTTTTATCATTGACCTTAAAGTTCTCAACGTCCCGTCTCCCAAATGGAATTGCATTAATGAAGAGTTAAATGGAACCTTGAGTGAGAAGCTCTTTTCAGCTAACCAGGACTTGATTTCCCTTGGGGACCAAGAACAGGTGGCTCCAGTCAACCTTAACTTCTCCTCATTACATTTTATCAGTGGGAACTAGGTCCAGGCCAAGCTTACATGTTTTTAACAAGCCTTGGCCTTCAACAATAAGGAAAATAATAAGAACTGAGAAAAATTTGAATTGAATGAAATACAAACAAAAAAAAACGATTGTGCAATTTTTGAGTTATCTAAGGACAAATAAGTATCTGATTATTTAAGAATGAAAAATTGGGCTTTCCTTGAAAGAAGAACTCAAAAATAAACCAATGTAAGGTTACTAAATTTACCAAAAATTCCACCCTCAGCTTGAGACCAAATATGAGATTTCAGGGCAATGGATTTTTTTCATGAAAGTTGGCAGTGTCTGAAAATAAAGGTTAATGATAAAAGTGCCTTTTTCAGCCTCAGTGCTACAATATAATGATACATACCAAAGCTTTTTTACAGACGTGGATATTTTTAGGGGGACCCGGGCATCTCAGACTACATTCTAATAAATGACTACTGATTTTGGATGCCTTACTTTTTGTGTGTCCAAAGTCACATGTTTTGGAGGGGCCTGATTTTGAAAAAGGGGCTGAGCTCCCACCATCTGAAAACAAAGCCATTTTAAGGTGTCTTAAATTGGACACCAAAAATCCCAAACACCCCAACTAACTAGCCATTGAAAAAAAAATTAGGCCAAGATATAATTTTGAGTAGCTCAAAGAACTTCCCCTCAAGAGACATATACTGTTTCCATAAGAAGAAAGTTACAACTGGGTCAACTATTCTTTCCTATCAAACTGCAAATTAACCCACATAGTAAAAACCCAGAGAAGGTCAAGCCTTTCAGGGGCATTATCACACTACAATTTTACCAGCTGCTGACTGTGCAGTTATTATCCCTTGTCATACAGAAAATACATATTCAATTCCCAGGGAAACATTTAATTCTTTACGGACAATATCATGATTCATTAAGGCATGGTCCATGTTAGGGCTGTGTGGAGAAAGAGAACCGTGACTCCCTGATAGTGGTGGTTCTAAGAGTTGATATGGCTGATTAAGTCAGAATTCCTCTGGGGGAGCACACATCAGAGTGGGAGCTGCAATACAGGGTGCAACATATGCCTTACGATGGGAGCTCTGTTCTCCCTTGCTTCCACGCCTTTCCAGTCCCTTTAGGTAGTCTTTGTACTTGAACCTGGGGAGCACAAGGCCTGTGACAAGCCCAAGCAGAAGTGCAGCAGGATGGAAAAGGCTCCTTGCATCCTTCTCTACTCTGCAAACTCTCTTGCAGGAGCAGCAACAATATAGCCCTTTACTTGTACTGTAACTTTGCATATTTCCGATCTTACCATACACAGTGTATTGCACTATGAAACAGGGCTGGGTTGGGCACTTCTGGTGTTGAGTAATACATGATCCACAATTTAGCAATCTAACATCCTTGTAATGATGCACTTTTTCTCCAAACATTGACTCATGGAGCGGTGCCTCTTACTGTGTACCATATCATTAATGTCTACATATGGAAGAGGGTGGCTATTACATTGAATTTCTCAAGCCTGGAATTTCTCAAGCATGTGACAGCACCAGCACAATCCATAGGAATACTCATCTCATTCACATTTTTCTTTCTCAAATATCTATTTTTAGAAAATGTATTGAGTGGGTTCTTACACATCCACACATCCAATCTCTTACTCTAGTCACATTGTCGTCATTCACCTTAAAAAATCCATGTTAATTAAATCTATCCTTAAATAAGAAACTACCTGAATGATCACACTAAAACAGTTCATATGAGTTCATCTAGCCAGCCACTGGATGGCACAATTGCTCTACTTAAATAATACTAAACCAGTTTTTCTTTTACTGAATAAATAACTTGAACAAATAACATGAACAGTCTCAATTTGAACTACTTCTCTTAAAAACAATGTAATAAATGTAAGTGCAAATCCAAGAAGGTACTGCAAGGAAGAAGCACAGTGTTTGAATCCATAAATGTATAAAATTAGTAGTTTTTGCAGAATGTTAACAAATAAAAAAAATCAATTATTTGAGCAATAGACAAATGGCAGAACTCTGCTTTCATTTACACCCGTGCAACTTCATTAACTTCAAGGGAGTGAACAAAGGCAGAAACAAAGGCAGGTAAGTCTTCAGTGGCAATGCAGAAGTTTAACAGAATGAAATTTGGCCTGTTTATTATATAAAAAAATATTAAAATTCATAGGACCTAATTCTGCTCTCATTGAAGTCAATGGGAATTTCACACTTGAGTTTACTGGGACTACGATTTGGCTCCTCATGTTTCCAGGACATTATTTATTATGCAATACACAACACAAACTATTGTATCTAGCTGCATAGGTACTGGGGGTGCTACCGCAGCCTCCTGGCTTGAAGTAGTGTCTATCATACACAGGGATTACAGTTTGGTTCAGTGGCTTTCAGCATCCCCACTCTACACATTGTTCCAGTGCCCTGCCTTGCTGTGGTTCCTTTTTTTAAAAAAAAAGTAAGAAAGATGTGAAATCGATTTTACATATGCAGTGTTATGGAGGGTTTAGATTATAGGCTACTACAATCTGGTGGGCTATTGTGTTATTAGGAATGGAAAAGTCTATAAAGGTGACAATTCATCCTTGTGTAGCACAATGCCTATGCACCACAAATTTCACAAATTTAAGATCTCAGGTTTAAGTCTAATTAAAGAGGGGCACAGTCCTTATGTTGAACCTCTGCACCAGGGTGAATTTTGCCGTCAGGCCCTGCTGTAGGAAGTTGTATCTAATGGGTGTATTACTGACTTCAGTAAGGTGCATGAGAACAGGTGTCTCCTCACACAAAACTCCTAAGTGTTTATGACTTTAAATTGATTGGTTTTAAAATTTAAAGGCACCTAGAATCCCAGACAGGCCCTGTAAAAACGAACGGAAATAAATATAACCATGAAGTTGTAAAAACACAAAGCAACTATGGAGATTGAGAATAACTTGGAGTTTACATGTGGAAACAATGGCACATGGCCAGTTTAGAATCCCAGAGTCTCCCAAGCTGTAACAAAGCAGATTTTGAATAGGCATAATTCAGAAACAGATGAATAAACAGTAGTTATATAAATATCTGACCAATCCAAGTGTGGAGGAGGGATTCTTTGATGAGGAAAGGAGTGTTCCCTTGAGATTTGAAACCACTGGATAGAACTGAAAAAGCCCATGTTAAATACTACCAAATACTCCTTCAGAGATCCAAGACATCACTGTAAAGTAATAGCTTGTCATCATGAAAACCATCCTTTTTAATAGAAATACTGATATTATTAGAATACAACAATTGCTGCACTAGTTGATGCTGTTATAAAAGGCGTATTGGCCATACTTCATTATAGATTTTTGCTGTGAGTTTACAATTTAGAATCAGATTCTATATTTAGTTCATAAAACAATGCTCATCTTTAAATGAATAGAATCAATTTTTTTTTAAATTACGTCTCTCTCTCTCTCTCTCTCTCAAAAAAAAAAAAAAAATCAATTTCTTGCAGTTTCCCTGCTCCACTGGCACAAATTGAACCTGAAGCTGGCAGTGCTGACTAGTGGATGATTACTCTAAAGTAGGAGGCTCCTCGGTTGGCATAGATCCAATGCATTGTAGAGGATGACGTTGCAGCTTGCATTGTCACTGGGTCACTGTATAAATCACTGTGTTGATTTACAGTACTTGTACAACAATTGAGAAGATAATAGTTGATACAGAATCAATATATTAATTTAGGCTCAGGGCTTTGCTGATGCCACAATGTGCAACCGATTCCTTAGCGTGAATTAAAGTGCATGGTTACTTACAGCCAGCTCTTTACAATGCATATTATTTTGGGCCTGATTCAACCATGGCATTACTCCAGCTTTATAAATAGGGGTCAATCAAATTTGCAGCTGTGAAAAGCATGTCACAGACCGTGAAATTTGGTCTCCCCCATGAAATCTGGCCTTTGGCTGCCAGCTCTGAAGGCAAAGTGGAGATCAGTGGCTGATGGACAGGCACCTAGCTCTGAAGGGAGCACTGCTGCCAGCAGCAGCATAGAAGTAAGGGTGGCAGTACCACTACCCCAGTAGACCTGTGACCCCCTTTTGGGTCGGGGCCCCAAGTTTGAGAAATGCGTCTGAGAAATCACACGTTTTTGTGGCTTGGTCATGACATAAATAACAAATTTCATGGATGTGTTCCACAGCCACAAAATTTGCTATTTATGCTGTGACCCCAACTCATGAAAAATGTGGGAATTCTCTGAAATTTAAGTAGACCCCTATTTATCAATGGAATTCACACTGATATAACACTGGAGTAATGCTGTTATGATTCTGCCTGTTAACTTTACTCTTTAAGTGTTTATCTTTCTAAACATTTACAATTATTAACTATTCAAAGAGTTAAGGTTTTCACTGACTCTACTCTCTACGTTGCCAGGGAAAATGAATTGCGGATTTTGTCTTTCCTACTGCTGTCTAAGAAATAAACGTACTGGCATATTTTACAAAACACAAATATTGAGCAATATATTTGGGGCTTATCATCTCTCTCAATGTGCCAGTACAGCAAGTGAACATTCTCATTATCCAGCAAATGAACTTAGTGTCCACAGTTACCCCTTATATGAGCTTCCCCCTAATATGGCTACACCATTCAGGCTCCTGTGCTGAATTAAGCCCATTATAAATCTTGGGTGAAATCCTGAGGTCATTGCAAGTCAATGAGAGATATGCCATTGACTTTAATGGGAGCTGGGACAACACTCTAATACAAAGTGTTAGATGACTTTAGGATATGCACCTCATCAATACAAAGAATGTTGCTTTCCTAAAAACAAAAATTAGGCCTGGATCCAACAACTGATGGCATGGACTTGGCACACCTCTGCACCCAATTGCAGAATTGGGGCTTTAAAAGGAGAAACACTTTTTTCAGCAATCAGTTTGTGAAAAGGATTCTATTTCTGAGAAGTTTCATCACAAGACCAGAAATTTCACCTGCGATCTTGAATTCTATCATGTCCCCATATCAAGTAATTCAATAAAGCAAATGCCATGGTCTGATGGCTTCTTGTAGTGAATCAAATGTCCAAAGATGGAACATGGGCCTCACCCTTTAAAATGTGGCCATGAAAAGGAAATACACTTGACACCTGCAGTCCATGGGATCCCACACCTACTGTAGCTACCCAGGAGTACGTGCAGGAGCAATTTTTGGCAGGTGTGGCCATTGCATCCGTGTTTGGAAATTTGGTCCAATTCATTTTAAAATACGAAGAGGAAGGTTCAACTTAATATACAATTCGGGCTAATAATACACATTTCCAGGATATGTTCAGCTTGTGCACTAATTTTGGACTCCTAGCTTCTTCCTTTGTCATAAAATTTCCTCTCCCTACAGTATTTGTCAAATGGACTTATGAACAAATGAACAAATAAATCCCTAAGTAAAACACAGACACCGAGAAATTAAATACAATTAAAAATCTTTTCCCATATCACCGCACCCAGTGTTAGTATTATGCATTATGAAATAAACAGTAAACTGAGGACTCCTCCACTGTACTGCATTGACATATGTTATTCACTGAGTTCTTTACTTTTTTCAAAATATGGAATTAAAATTAGTCCAGTTTCAGTTTAAATTGTCCATCAGCCGCTCACTTTAAAACAAACTATATTAATTTTGTAAAATATATCCACTTCATGTTCTGTTTGTCTGTTGAGGGAATTATACCACCGGCATTGCTGTTATATCTGAGTGCCTCGTTGTTTAACACTACTGTAAGCAGTACTATATTTTACACAGTTTATTGAAAAAACAGTTACTTACCTTTCTGTAACTGTTGTTCTTCGAGATGTATTGCTCATATTGATTCCAGTTAGGTGTGTGCGTGCGCCGCGTGCACGGATGTCGGAAACTTTTTCCCTAGCAGCTACCCATCGGGCCGGCTGGGGAGCCCCTTGGAGTGGTGCCGATATGGCGTTCTATATACGACCCTGCCGGCCCAACCCCCCTTCAGTTCCTTATTGCTGGCTACTCCGACAGAGGGAAAGGTGGCCGGGAATGGAATAGATATGAGCAACACATCTCGAAGAACAACAGTTACAGAAAGGTAAGTAACCGTTTTTTCTTCTTCGAGTGATTGCTCATATCAATTCCAGTTAGGTGACTCCCAAGCCTTACCTCGGAGGTGGGGTTGGAGTTAAGGAACCACAGATTGGAGGATCGCTCTTCCAAAGGCCGCATCATCCCGAGAGTGCTGGACGATGGCATAGTGGGACGTAAACGTGTGGACCAAGGCCCACATGGCAGCCCTGCAGATTTCCTGGAGAGGAATGTGTGCCAGGAAGGCAGCTGATGATGCCTGAGCTCTCGTAGAGTGAGCTGTAACAGCAGGTGTAGGGACATTTGCCAGGTTATAGCAAGCACGAATGCACCCAGTGATCCACGAAGATATTCGTTGAGAGGAAACAGGGGCGCCTTTCATCCGCTCCACAATGGTGACAAACAACTGGGTTATTTTACGAAAGGGCTTTGTCCGGTCTATATAGAAGGAAAGCGCCCTTCTAACATCCAGGGAATGGAGGCGCTGCTCCCGAAGGTCAGCATGCAGTTTTGAGTAGAAAACCGGTAGGAAGATATCCCGGCTCACATGGAAGCGGGACACCACTTTTGGTAGAAAGGCCGGATGAGGTCTTAGTTGAACTTTATCTTTATGAAAGATGGTATAGGGCGGCTCACACGTGAGAGCCCGTAGTGCGGAGACCCGACGTGCAGAAGTGATGGCCACTAGGAAGGCGACCTTCCAGGAGAGATAGAGAAGAGAGCAGGTGGCCAGCGGCTCAAAAGGAGGGCCCATAAGGCAGGAGAGGACCAAGTTAAGGTCCCATGCAGGCACGGGCAACTTCGTAGGACGATGGATTTTCTCTAGGCCTTTGAGGAAACACCGCACAACCGGGTGTGCAAACACCGTGTGCCCTGCCATGCCTGGGTGAAAAGCGGAGATGGCCATGAGGTGGACCTTAAGGGATCCAAAGGCTAGATGCTGGTCCTCTAGGAATATCAGGTAGTCCAAGATGCATGGAATTGGAGCCTGAAGCGGGGACACCTCTTCCACTTGGCTTCGTAGGTAAGCCTGGTCAATGGCTTGCGACTCTCAAGGAGCACCCACCTTACCGAGTCCGAACAGGCGTGTTCAGCATGGTTCAACCATGGATCCTCCAGGCTGTGAGGTGGAGCGACTGAAGGTCCGCATGCAGGAGACGACCGTGGTTCTGAGAGATGAGGTCGGCACTGAGAGGGAGACGCAGGGGAGCCTGGATTGACAGGTCCAGCAGAGTCGGGTACCAACACTGACGTGGCCAGGCAGGGGCTACCAGTATGACATCTTCCTTGTCCCTGCGGACCTTGAGGAGCACCTTGTGAACCAGCGGGAATGGTGGGAAGGCATACAGCAACTGGCCTAACCATGTGATCTGGAAGGCGTCCGCTATCGAGCCCAGGCTGTGACTCTGGAAGGAACAGAAAGTTGGGCACTTTCTGTTTGTCCACAAAGCAAACAAGTCGATTCAGGGAAACCCCCAGGTGCAGAAAACGGAATGAATGATATCCGGGCGTATCGACCATTCGTGAGTAAGAAAACACCTGCTCAAGCTGTCCGCCAGAACGTTTTGGACACCTGGCAGGTATGAGGCCTGAAGGTCGATGGAGTGGGCTAAGCAGAAGTCCCACAGAAAGAGGGCTTCTTGGCAGAGCGGCAATGACCGGGCTCTGCCTTGCTTGTTCAGGTAGAACATGGCCGTGGTGTTGTCCGTTAGGACTGCTACGCAGTGGCCCTACAAGTGGGGAAGAAAGGCTTGGCAAGCAAGGTAGATCGCCCTGAGCTCTCTGATGTTGATGTGCAATGACAGCTCGCTTTCATGCCATAAGCCCTGCATTGTCAGGCTGCTGAGGTGGACTCCCCATCCCCGGGCAGATGCGTCTGTAACCAGAGTCAAGGTGGGTTGAGGGGGATGGAACGGGACTCCGGCACCCCCCATCCGAGGATCCAGACACCATTGTTGGGAGTCGAGTGTGAGCTTTGGGACCATGAGGACCATTTCTAGGCAGTCACGTCCCAGATGGTAGGCAGATGCCAACCATGCCTGAAGCGGCCTGAGCCTGGTGTGTTGTACAACGTATGTGCAGGACGCCATGTGACCCAGCAACCTGAGCCACTGCCTTGCTGTGGTGGTGGGAAACTTGCAGAGGCTGGTAATTATGTTTGCTATAGCCAGGCGTCGTGCTTCTGGAAGGAAAGCCCTCGCTTGGTTTGCGTCCAGGACTGCCCCATAAACTCTATTGTTTGAGTAGGGGCGAGGATGGAGATGCTTGTGTTTATCATGATACCCAAATGAGTGAACGTGTCCATGAGTAGATGTACTTGAGACTGGACATGATGGTGAGACCGTCTCCGTATAAGCCAGTCGTCGAGGTATGGGAAGACGTGCATGTGGTGTTGGAGAAGAAAGGCTGCCACGACCACCATGCACTTGGTAAAGACGCGAGGGGCTGTGCACAAGCCGAACGAGGGCTGTGAATTGATAGTGCATCTTGCCCACCACGAAATGGAGGAAACGTCTGTGAGGCAGGATAATTGAAATGTGAAAGTATGCATCTTTCATATCGAGGGTGGCATACCAGTCTCCCAGATCCAGTGAGGGAATGATAGTGGCTAAGGAGACCATGCGGATTTTCAGGTTGACAATGTACTTGTTGAGCTCCCTGAGGTCCAGAATAGGTCTTAGGCCTCTCTTTGCCTTGGGAACCAGGAATAGAAACCCTTGCCCCTGAGCTCCTGAGGAACTTCCTCCACTGCCCCTAGGGCAAGGAGGGATTGAACCTCCTGGATGAGGAGTTGCTCTTGAGAAGGGTCCCTGAAGAGGGACGGGGAAAGGGGGTGGGAGGGCGGGATGGTATGGAAATGGATAGAATATCCCATCTCCACCGTGCGTAGGACCCAACGGGCTGATGTGATACGGGACCAGGCATGGTAGAAACGGGATAGATAGTTCAGAAAGGGATGACTGTCTGGGGTAAGAATTGGTAGTCTGTCCTCTGGCGCACCTTCAAAATGGGCGCTTAGGGCCCAGGGGTGGCTTGGACTGTCCTTGACCTTGCCCAGAGGGCGGGTGAGATGGTCTATGCCAAGAGTATCTACTCCTGCGACGAGAAAAATCCTGCCTCGGTCTAGGAGGGAAAGGACGTTGCTGGGTGGTCTGAGGTTTAAATGGTTACCTCTGATTAGCCGGGGTATGCATACCCAAGGATTTAATGGTGTTTCTCGTATCCTTTAAGGTATGCAGACGGGAGTCAGTTTGTTCCGCAAACCCTGGCCATCAAATGGGAGGTCCTGGATGGTATGCTGAACCTCAGGCAGGAGGCCGGAAGACTGAAGCCAGGTGTTGCGCCACATGGCAATACCTGATGCCAGAGTGCATGCAGCCGCATCCGCAGCATCAAGGGAACCTTGGATGGAGGTCCAAGCAACCAATTTACCCTCCTCAGCAATGGCCCCAAGTTCTGTACGAGCCTCTGCTGGGAGAAGATCTTGACATTTGAGGACAGACCAAGAGTTAAAATTGTACCTACTGAGGATCACTAGCTGATTAGCGATCCGCAGTGAGAGACCCCCAGTAGAATAATTTTTTATCCCCAAAAGGTCTAGCCGCTTAGCGTCCTTTGATTTGGGAGCCTGCCCTTGTTGACCCTGTTTTTCCTGGGCATTCACCACATCCACCACAAGTGAGCATGGGGCGGGGTGGGTAAAAAGGTATTCATAACCCCGGGTGGGTACAAAGGACTTTCTTTCCACCCCCTTAGCTGTGGGAGGGATGGAGGCCGGGGTTTGCCAGAGAGACTTGGCATTGTTCTGGATGGTCCTATTCATAGGGAGGGCCACCTTTGAAGGACCCTCTGGGCCTAGAATGTCCACCATCAGGTACTCCTCCTCCACAACCTCTTCAATTTGGAGGTTCATATTGAGGGCCACGCACCTCAATAGTTCTTGAAGGACCCTAAAGTCCATCGGGGGTGGACCAGACATGGACGTGCCAGCCACAGCCTCATCAGGGGAGGATGAAGACGAATCCACTGGCAGGGCCGGTGTGGAGATAGCCTCTTGGTCAACCGCAGGTATATCCTCTTGGGCCCCCGGGGTAGCCCCTACCATGGGTGTTGGCTCCGCAGGTTGGTCCGGGTCTGGAGGGGGGCGGCTGAGGGTTGCCTCAGGGGGCCGGGCGCTCAACCCTGATGGCGGCAAAGCAACTGGGGGAGCGCCCTGGCCTTGGTGGTATGCCGAGGGGATCCAAAATTGCCACTGGGGCTGGCAGTTGGATGCTGGGGGGTCTTGGCCCAGGCTCCCTGGGCCTGACTGGGGGATGTCAAAGGCCCCAACGCTCTCTCCGACCTGCCAGGTCCGAGAGCGTGACGGCCAAGGGGGAGCGGTGCGGGAGTGGACCAGAGGAGGCACAGAGTCTCTTGGTAGGTGTGGGTCACCCGAGGATTGGTGCCGGGAGGCTGATCGCGACAGGTGCCACGGCAGTGAGCGGTGCCGTGATGATGAGCGGTACCAGGCAGTAGAGCAGTGGCGCGATGATGAACGGCGCCAGGCTGATAAGCGGTGCTGTGATGGCGAGCGGTGCTGGGTTGATGAGCGGTGCCGCAATGAAGAGCGCCTTCCAGGTGACAGGCGCCACGACTGGGAGTGGTACCGCGATGGGGAGCGGTGCCAAGATGTCGATTGATAGCGGGCCGCGAGAGGTGCCGTGGCGATTGTTGATGCGGGGATCGGAGACCCACACCATGTCAGTGCAAACGGTGCCGCGAGGTCGCTGATCTTTACCTGGACCTCGAGCAGGACCATGACCTAGCAGTCGAACGCAACTGGAAGTGGGAACGGCTCTGAGGATTGGGACCACGGGACCAGCGCCGCGAGTCTGGCCGGTGCCGTGAGTCAGACCGGTACCCGGGACGGTGCCGGGACTCAGAACGGTGCCAGTACTCCCAGTGGGATGGCGATGCTGGTCTGATGGCTGATAGTCCGAATATTGCCGGTTTGCCCCTGGATGGCACCAGGACTCAGGCCGGGGCTGGTGCTGGGGCCGGAGGCCCGGAACCGTCATTTTGATAAGCCCTCTGGCGGCTTCGAAGGTATCCGGCATGGAAGGTAGAGTGATCTGTTCCACTTGCACTGTTCCTTGTGCAGGGCTGGCATGAAGAGATCTGGGCAAAGTGGCCTTGTCCTGCCTAGAGGCTTGGTTGGAGTCTTGCTCGCTCGGGACCAGGACAATTGTTTTGACCCTAACAGGGGGTCCTCCCACCGCTTGCTTCTTGCCAGCCACTGGGGAATGGGAGCGGTGATGAGGCTGATGTTTTTGGGGCCTGGGAGATCTCCGGTCCCAAGATGAGCGTGGGATCTTCTGCGGTACCAAAGACGGCACCACTGGAGGGGCACTCTGCATCGAGGCGCTCGGGCCCACGTTTTGGGAAGGCCGCAAGGCAGACTCCATGAGGAGTTGCTTAAGACAAATCTCCCTCTCTTTACGTGTCCGAGGCGTGAACGCCTTACAAATTCTGCACTTGTCCACTTGATGGCCTTCCCCCAGACACCTGAGACAGAAATGGTGGGGGTCGCCCGTAGGTATGGGCTTATTGCAAGACTTGCAGGGCTTGAAGCCCTGGGACGGCATGCCCCAGAGCCCCAGAGGGTAGTCGTTGACGAGACTGCTCTCAACTGCTAAACTACACTTCACACTATATGAATACTTAACATACTTAACACTAACTAATAATTAACAATTAACCAACAATGAAGATAAGAGAACGCTAGGGATAAGTGGAGCACTTGATAAGACAAGAGACCACTGTTCCAACAACTGTCATAGGCGGTAAGAAGGAACTGAAGGGGGGTTGGGCCGGCAGGGTCATATATAGAATGCCATATCGGTGCCACTACAGGGGGCTCCCCAGCTGGTCCGATGGGTAGCTGTTAGGGAAAAAGTTTCCAACATCCGTGCACGCGGCGTGCACGCACACCTAACTGGAAATTATATGAGCAATCACTCAAAGAAGAACTCCTGTGTTGGAGTCTTACGTTTAATATTAAAGGTAGATTTTATCCTGTAATTTGATGATTAACTAGAGTAAAATGTTGTACAATGGATTAAATTTTCTTGTACTTATACTTTTCTTGCCAGAATGATTTTTTTTTAATAAACCATCAATCAGCAACTAAAGGCCCAACACTTCCTCCCAATTACACAGGTGCAGTTGCTTTCACCTCTGAATTTTATGAGAGAAGGGTTTGCCCCTTACAATTCCATTTCAATAAGCAAGATCTTACTTCTATACTACAGTAGTTCAAGCAATGTTGCAGAAACCCTGAAAAAAAAAATCATTTTTCTATGACCTTGGGCAACACATACGCAGTTCTGGTTTCTATTGTGTCTGGCCCAAGGTTTCTACATGGAAAAACAAAACTGTTTTTTCCGAGTCTGCTCAGTGCATGTTAGTTATGGCCTACAGCCATACCATCCTGGATTGTGACCTCCCCAGATCTTAATGGGGTCAGTCCTGTTTAACACCTCAGTGAGAAGCCACCAAGAAAACCCATCATTCAGTAGGAAGTAATGTTAGTGTAGGTGGCATTCTTCCCTTTGAGTCAGTACTATTGCACAAAATGTCCCACTAGCAGAGCAGGAGGGGACACTGTGCTGATGAGATGAAAAGCTATGGCCCTTACCACTTGTGCTCATTAAAGAGTCAATATCAGTTTTCTCAACATCAGAGTTGTTAAGCCCAGTGTACTCCCTACATTTCACTATGTGTAATTACATTCTAGCTACTTAAATTCCATCTGCAGTTTCAACTGGATAAGCCATTCTTCATATCATCCTGTCCTGAAGTGTTGTGTAGTGTTACTATGCATAAACAGCTGTTGCAGTCCAATATATAAACATCTGCATTTCAGTAGGGGTGAAATAATTTCTGTTAAAATAAACCAAAAAATGAAAACAAAGAAAAAAAAGCCAAAGAAAAAAACCCTGACACAGGTATTATATCCAGGCATAACTCAGCTAAAGACAACAGTGTTGCTATAGATCAGTGGTTTCCAACCTGTTGTCTGCAGACCCCTGTGGGTCCGAAGACTATGTCTAAAATTTTCAAAGGGGTCTACACCTCCCTTTGAAATTGTTTAGAGGTCTGCAAATTAAAAAAGGTTGTAAACCACTGCTATAAATTAACAGTGTCACAGAGAGCAGAATTTGGCTTATAATTTGTAAAAGTGCTTTGGGTTTCTTTAGGCTGAGAACTTCTTATATATATATAAGAACAAGTTTATATATATATAACTAACATGTTCTTTTAATGTAACACACACACGAGTTTGCTTGTATAAAAATTGAGCAAGACATAGACGAGTCAAATAAAAATAGTTAAAATAACATCATTCTGAGTATAAAGTTTGATTTTTAAATTCTCCCATTGGTATATGCAGATTTAAATGCAGATAGCGGAGAAAATAGACTTTTAGGCCTTGTCTACACTAGAAAGTTTTGGTGCTTTAACCATGGTGATATGGTACAACCTCCCCATCTAGTGCAGATGGAATTACACCACTAAAAAGTGCAGACAAATTCAAGTTAGAAAGAGAAAGTTACTCACCTTGCAGTAACTGAGGTTCTTCGAGATGTGTGTCCCTATGGGTGCTCCACTCTAGGTGACGGTGCGTCCCGGCACCGTTTATCGGAGATATTCAGTAGCAGTGCCTGGTTGGGACACACACACTCAGTTGGAATCTCCCGTCTCATTGGAATCTTCCTGAGCGCGTGCGTCCTGCACCCTCTGCAGTTCCTTCTTTACCGTGGAGAAATCATACTAGTACTCCAAAGTAGAGGGGAGAAGGGCGGGGAGTGGAGTACCCACAGGGACATACATCTCGAAGAACCTCAGTTACTGCAAGGTGAGTAACTTTCTCTTTTTCTTCGAGTGCTGTTCCTGTGGGTGCTCCACTCTAGGTGAATGTGAAGCAGTACCCACTATGGCTGGTGGGGATTTTGGAGTTGTGTGAGGGACAACGGTAGACAGTACCATATGGCTGACCATGGTGTCTGCCATGTTATCCCGTGATACCAAAATGTTTGGCAAATGTGTGGTCAGATGTTCATGTGGCCGCCTTGCATATGTCTGTAACAGGTACATTGTGGAGGAAGGCAATGGATGTTGACATTGCTCTAGTAAAATGAATCCTAACATGCTCTGGTGGTTGAACATTCTGGGTCCGATAGCAGTATCTGATGTAGACTGAGATCCACTCGGAGAGTGTTTGCTTAGAGATAGCGTCACCTTTTGATCTCTTGGTAGTAGAAACAAATAGCCTAGGGGATTTATGAAACGATTTAGTTCTGTCAAGATAGAATGCAAGAGCATGTCGGACGTCGAGGATATGTAATGCAGCTTCCTGTGAAGTCGTGTGAGGCTTGGGATGGAATAAAGGTAAGTGTATTGACTGGTTAAGGTGGAAAGTAGACACCACCTTGGGGAGGAATTTGGGGCAGGTTGATATAGTAAGCGTATGTTTAGAGAAAATGGTGTACAGTAACTCCTTGCTTAATGTTGTAGTTATGTTCTTGAAAAATGCGACTTTAAGTGAAACAATGTTAAGCGAATCCAATTTGCCCATAAGAATTAATGTAAATAGGGGGGGGGGTAGGTTCCAGGGAAATGTTTTTCACCAGAGAAAAAAAAATATATTATATAGATATACACACAGTATACGTTTTAAACAATTTAATACTATTCACAGCTATGATGGCACTGAAGCTTGGTTGAGGTGGTGAAGTCAGAGGGTGGAAGAGGGAGGGATATTTCCCAGGGAATTCCTTGCTGTTAAATGATGAACTAGCAATCGGCTGAGCCCTCAAGGGTTAACACATTGTTGTTAATGTAGCCTCTCACACAAGGCAGCACGAATACGAGGGAGGGGAGACAGCATAGCAGATAGAGACAGACACACATCTTGTGTGGGGGAGAGAGAGCGAGATGCACACTGCCCCTTTAAGTAAGCTGACCCACTCTTAAGTGCATTGTCTTTTTAAGTGGATCAGGAAGTTGAGACAGCAGTTGCTGCCCCAAGCTCTCTCTGTCTCTCTCCCTCCGTGTCCCCTCCCTGCTCTATATAGAGAAGGGGTAAGTGGGGTGCAGGAGCAGGGGGGAGGGGGACACCCTGATATTAGCCCTCTCTCTTCCCTTCCTGAACAGCAAGCAGGAGTCTCTGGGAGCAGCTCCAAGGCAGAGGGCAGGAGCAGCACATGGCAGTGGGGGGAGGGACAGCTGAACTGCTGATTGATAGACTGCTGGGTGGCTGCAGCACAGGGAACTTAGGGGAGCTGCTAGTGGGGCTGCCAGTCCACCCTGGTTACAAGCCCCCCACTAGCTAGCCTCAATGGGCTGCTCTTCCTGCAAGCAGTGGACAAAGCAGGCGGCTGCCAAACGACGTTAGACGGGAGCATTGCACAAGTTTAAACAAACATGTTCCCTAATTGATCAGCAACATAACAAGAAACAATGTTAACGGGGGCGACTAAGTGAGGAGTTACTGTATTGTAGTTCCATTTCTCATTATGTTTTCCAAGTTAGTCGCTTAGGTCTAAGAGTCCATTAGCTAATTTTCAGCATTTATAAGTCAGCTTTTTGAAACAAGGTGGTAGATTAACAAGTCTTCAGTATTATGTTTAATAAAAAAAATACCGTGGCTGCAGCTAAAAGTGCCTTTCCAGTTCCAATTAAGATAAGTGATTAGACTTTAAGTGAGGAGTTACTGTAGGAGGATAGGCCATCAGGGAGCTTATTTCACCAACCCTTCTTGTTGACGTTATGGCAACCAAGAAAGCCACTTTCATGGACATGTGGAGCAGGGATGAAGTGGCCAGGGGCTTGAAAGGGGGTTTCAGAAGAGCGCGGAGAACTAGGTAGAGACTCCAGGAGGCTACTGGTGAATGAATCTCAGGGTAGAGATTTTGCAAGCCCGAGAGGAAGCATTTGATTGTGGGGTGGGCGAAAGTGAATAGCTGTCCAGAGTGTCATGGAAGATGGTAAGGGCTGTGAGGTGTACTCTGATAGAAGTGAGCGAAAGCCCGTCCTGTTTTAGTTAGAAAAGATAGTCTAAGATGTCAGAGAGGGTTGCAGTCTGGGATATTAGGCATCTGTGGAAGAACCAGATGGAGAAGCATTTCCACTTTTGCAGGTAAGTGTTAGGAGTGGAGTCCCTTCTACTGTGCAGGAGGATGTGTTGGACCTGTTCCGAGCAGCCTAATTCATGGGATTGAAACCATGAAGGAACCACGCCGTCAGATGGAGTTTCCAGAGCTGAAGAAGCCAACAACAGTTCTGGGAGAGGAGATATGGTCTGTCAGGGAGAGTCCAAGGAGGATGGATGGACATGAGTAGCAGGTAAGGATAGTATGTCTGCTTGGGGCAATAAGTATGACCCGGGCCTTGTCCTCTGTGATGTTGCTTAGAACCCTGTGTATGAGTGGAATCGGTGGAAAAGTGTACATAGGGTGACCAGATGTACTGATTTTATAGGTACAGCCCTGATTTTTGGGTCTTTTTCTTATATAGGCTCCTATTCCCCCCACCCCCTGTCCTGATTTTTCACATCTGCTGTCTGGTCACCCTAAGTGTACATGAGGGAGTTGTTCCAAGGAACAAGGAACGCATCCCCTAGAGATGCATTTCTGAGTCCTGCCCTGGAGCAAAATAGATGGCATTTGCAGTTTTGAGGAGTGGCAAACAGGTCTATTGACAGAGTGCCCCAGTGGGAGGAGAGCTGTCGGAATATCGTGGGATGTAATTCCCATTCGTGTTCCTCGGAGAAGTATCTGCTGAGTGTGTTGGCAGTAGTGTTGTGATACGCGGGCAGGTAGGAAGTGGTGACTTTTATGTGATGTTGTATGCACCAATTCCATAGTTTAATGGCTGCTATGCATAGGGAGTGAGATTGTGCTCCTCCCTGCCTAACGGATCTGAGTTCTAGGAGATCAATATGCAGATGCGTCTCTGATAGGGACCAGCGGCTCCGTGCCTTGTGGTTGCCTAAGTTTGCTCCTCAATCTATCTGGGACGTGTCCATGGTCAGCATGAGTACTGGGGAGTGTGGATAGAAGGGAACACTGCTGCATAGGTTCTCTGGTTTTGTCCACCAATCTAGGGAGGCCAATACGTTCAGTGGCAGAGTCAGAGTTATGCAGAAACTATGTCTGCTGGGTTGGATGAATGGATATATAGAAATGGGCGTCTTGTAGGGCGAGGGCTGTGAACCAGTCCCCTTGTTCCAGCGTGGGTATTATTGTGTCCAACATGACCATCTTGAATTTTTGTACACGTACAAACTTGTTCAGTCGGTGTAGGTTCAATATAGGTCTCCACGCCCCGCCTTTCTTTTGGCTTAGAAAGTAGTGGGAGTAGACTCCTTTCCCCCGATGTTGCGTCGGTATATGTTTGACTGCACTTAGGTGGAAAAGATGAGCCACCTCCATGCAGAGAAAGTGCTCGTGAGAGGGGTCCCTAAGAGGGACGGGGAAGGGGAAAGGGTGGGCGGGGAAGATAGGAAAGGGATGGAGTAACCTGACTGAGCTATTTCCAGGACCCAGCAGTCCTGCGTGATCTGTTGCCAGACATGGTGGAAAGCCTGGCGGCAGTAGCCAAATGGGCAAATAGGTGGCAGAGTCAAGGTGGTCGAGCAAACCCCCAACCAGCACTTCCAAATTGTTTGTTACCCAATGGTGGGCACTAGTTGGCTGCGCCTGGTTTTGCCTGTGCCTATGAGGTCTGTTGTGGTTTTCCCAGTGTCATATGGTCTGGACTGGAGTCGGTGATATTGTTGTGCGCTGGGCCTCTGATAAGGTTGACCGTGGTCCCCTGGGGATGAATGGGTATATGCCCAGTGTGCGCAAAGTGGCTCTAAAGTCGTTCATCGTGTGAAGGGCTTCATTTTTTTTTTTTGTGGAAAAGAGTTTATCTTTGTCAAAGGGGAGATCCTCCACTTTGGACTGCAAATCTTTGGGGATACCCGCTGCCGAGAGCCAGGAAGACTGGTACATCGGGCTGCTGGATCAGCCATGTCCACGGACACTTGTAGTGCCGTCCTAGACACCAATTCACCTTCGACGAGGACTAACTTGAAGTCCACTCTCCTGTCCTCTGGTATGTGGGAGGCAAATCAAAGAGCTTGTTGTAGTTGTCATGGTCATAGCTTGCAAGGAGGGTGGAATAATTTGCAATTCTAAATTGTAGAGTAGCAAAGGTATAAACCTTGCAGTCCAAGAGATCAAGGCGTTTGAGGTCCCTGTCCTGCGGAGTGGGCCGGTAGTGTGGCTGCTTTGTTCTCTGCGTCACTGCATCCACCAGAGTAGAATTGGGTTGTGGGTGGGAAAATGAGAAATCGACGTCCCTCGCGAGCATGTAGTATTTATGTTCAGCTTTCTTGCATGTTGCTGGAATGGAGGCAGGGGTCTGCCAGAGAGTACCAGCTGGTTCTAGGAGAGCTTTGTTTATGGGTAGTGCTATCTTTGAAGGTGCAGAGGATTGGAGGATTTTGAGAAACCTATGTTGTGTCTCCTGGACTTCCTCCAAAGGGATGTCCTGGCTGAATGCCATTCTCTTAAAAAGTTCCTTGAATTGCTTAAAGTCGTCCACGTTTTGTGGAGGTGGAGGCATGATGGCGACTTCTGCGGCTGATGGTGAGGCAAGAGATGGTAAAACTGGGAAGGGTTCATAGCCCACGTCTTCAGGAGGGCGTTCAGGAGCTCTAGATGTTGATAGAGCTGGGGATATAGGCGTAGGACAAGCTTGTGGTCTGGTAGAAGGGGTGCAAGGAGGAGCGGTGGCAGGAGCTGACCACGGGTAACACTGAGGCCAGGGCACAGGGTAGGAAAAAGTTGGGTCCCAGCCACTGGGGGCAGGAGCGGCTCTATATATTTTTGCCGTCCCAAGCACGGCAGTCAGGCGGCTTTCGGCGGCATGCCTGCGGGAGGTCCGCTGGTAACGTGCCTTCGGCGTACCCGCCGCTGAATTGCCACCAAAACCATGGGACCGGCGGACCTCCCGCAGGCATGCCGCTGAACGCAGCCTGACTGCCACCCTCACAGCGACTGGCAGGCTGCCCCCCATGGCTTGCTGCCCCAGGCACGCGCTTGGTGCGCTGGTGCCTGGAGCCGCCCCTGACTGGGGGCCAAGTAGGGACACTGAGGCTGATTCTTATGATGCCCCATGTCTTGGGGTGTGTATGGCTCCGGTGAGGGGGAGAACTCTGCCTGCTGCTGTGTGCCCTTCTCACTATCAGTGAAAGTAGCCAGGTCAGGTGGTGAGAGCTGCTGTTCAAACAGTGAGTGCTCCCTGTCTAGGAGCGGAGAGTCAGGCTTAGGGGCCACAGAGATATGCTGCTGATGCAGGAATTGCTGCTGCTCCCTAGGCTGGTGTGCTGCAGAGCGTGAAGTATGAGCAGCAGCCTGGAATGATTTTAGTTTCACTTTTGCAAGAACTGAAAGCCATTTGTGAGCAGGGCCGCCCAGAGGCTTCAGGGGGCCTGAGGCAAAGTAATTTCAGGGGGCCCTTCCCTAAAAAAAAGTTGCAATATTATAGAATACTATATTCTCGTGGGGGCCCTTGCAGGCCCATGGCCTGGAGCAAATTGCCCCATTTATCTCCCCCTCTGGGCGGCCCTGTTTGTGAGAGCCCCGCAGGGGGGCTGAATCTGCTCCGGGGGTGGCAGGCAGCTCGGTGGGGGTGGAACACGGTGTCGGCACTGTGTCCATGTCGGTGCCGGAGAACCGGTGCCGAGGAGAGCTTCCGGCTGCGGGTAGTCAGGTCCCTGCTTTTGAGCCCAGTGTGAGTTGTTTGTAAAGTGCAGGGGCGGTCAGAGTTGCCTGCTCTCGGCACTGACAGCACCAAGGGTAAAGCTTCTGAGGGAGATCCGTTACCCTCTTGAGTATCTCTGAGAGGAGACATTAGGGCTTCTTGCCTCTTCACTGAGAGGGTGAAGCCGGGCTCCCAGTTGGTTCTGACCTGGCTGGGGAGCATGAGAGAGAGGGTTTGCCATTGCCCATCTTCAGAGGCAGCTGCAAGAATTTCTGCATGAGAAGCATTTTCAGCTGCAGGTCCCTGTCACAACCAGGTTTTGGGCTCGTGCAGTAGACACACTTGGCAGGGACGTGTGTCTCGCTGAGGTCCTTCACACAAGGTGAGTATCCATCGGACCTTGGCATAAAGTCCTGATAGAAAGCACATTTCTTGAATCCTGAAGCCCCGGGCATTATTGCGCAAGTAATGCCAGGGAAGAGTGTCTCAGCAGGAGACAAACTTGAAGAATTTTTTTTTTTAATTAAGTACCTTTTCTAAAGGAGGGGAAACAACTGGAATGTTACTAACTATTTCTATGTTCTTTGTAATTGTTTCCTTCCTTAACCAGGGAAGAGGATCAGCATTGCCCCGAGTCCCGTCTTCAGCCGAGGATGGTTGAGAAGGAACTGAGGAGGGTGCGGGATGCACGCACTCAGGAAGATTCCAGCGAGATGGGAGATACAAACTGAGCACGTGCGTCCTGACCAGGCACTGCTACCGAAGATCTCTGATCAATGGCGCCAGGACGCACCGTCACCTAGGCCTGGTCTACACTGAGGGCCGAGGGGGGGAATCGATCTAAGATACGCAACTTCAGCTATGAGAATAGTGTAGCTGAAGTTGACGTATCTTAGATCGACTGAGAATCACTTACTTCGTGTCCTTGAGGTGCGGGATCGATGGCCGCTGTACCCCCCTCAACTCCGCTTCCGCCTCTTGCCATGGTGGACTTCTGGAGTTGACGGCAGAGCGATCGGGGATCGATTTATCCCATCTACACTAGACACGATAAATCAATTCCCGATAGATCGATCACTACTCGCCGATCCGGCAGGTAGTGTAGACGTACTCCTAGAGTGGAACACGCACAACACTCGAAGAAGAAGGCGTTTTTAACAGTGACGGTGATTAACTCAGGGAAATGATGGATTCCCCATCTTTTGAGGTCTTCAAATCAGGACTGGATGCCTTTCTGGAAGATGTGCATTGGTCAAAGACAAGCTATTGGGCTGAATATAGGGGTAACTGGATGAAATTTAATGGCCTATGATATACAGGTCAGACTGAAACTGGATGATCTAATGCTCCCTTCTGGCCTTAAAAATCTGAGAAAAACTTACTCTGGTTCAGATGGTGCAACAGGACGTAATGGTATAATGCGTCCACAGTAGGGCTTATAGCAGCATAGTTATATTTGTCAAATAAAGTATAAATAAATAGATAAATAAAATCCCTTCTTTTCCCCCCAAACCAGCAAAGTTATAGTGCCATAATTTTTGTGTGGGGACCATGCCTAAGCAAGCAGTATTACCCTCTGAAAATTTGGGAATCCGTATTTATTTATTATAAATTATATTTGCAGCCAATCTAGTAAGAGGCAAAAGCCTGCTTGACCTTGCATATGTGGATAGTGTCTAGTACCTGCCCTAATACAAATAATAAAAAGTAATAGTAGTGAAATTGCAGCTTTACAAAGATTTAGCTGCTAGATGTAATTTCAATAAAAATGGCAAGCAGCCGAGTAAAATCCTACAGATTTGTTTTTATTGTTGCTGAAGATGGCAATAGAAATTACCTTGTTTGTATTGAGACTCAGTTGGGAGGGGCTGCATAAGTGAAGTGTCTCATGTGGCAAATATTATGTGATTTATCCTCAGAGCTATTTGGCAATTCCAGACCTGCTGGAAAACTTTGCACTATTACAGAGAAACATTTCCTACATATTCTCATGTGTGTGTATATATAAACTTCTTAAAGTGATACATATAGCATTCCTGACAGATACAAAACCAGACCCTAATCAGTGTAGCCCAGTTTACTCTTTCTGGGCCTTGTCTACACTGGAGATCTGTCCTGATTTCAGCCACTAGTGGCCAGCCACAAATAAAAGTGAATTGGTGTAAACCCTCTACAATGGAGACAAGCAAAGCCACTATTTGCACCAGTGGCACTTACCCTTGCTGAAACTGACCAACTATATAGGTGGCTGGCCACTGGTGGCTGAAATAAGGACAGATCTCCAGTGCAGGCAAGACCTTATTTATAAGAAGGGTGAACTACTCGCACGGCTGGCTACTGATGGCTGGAATTGGAGCAAATAACATTTGGTCTTATTTTGATGTGTAATGTTTTTGGCTGGAGATGAGCCTGTGGAGTTGTATTTCAGATTATCCATTGGGACCTAGGTATTTCTGCAGAAAATAATAATTATAATAATTATACTTCAAAGATATTCCCAGTAAGGCTGATTATATCACTGTATTTTCACCAGATGAAACAACACTGGCACCTCTGGGAGGCAAAATGATGTATGTTAAGAGAAAAACATGCAAGATAAAGGGCTGGTTAGCTTTTAGGAGAACACTATGGGCCAAACCATGGCTTCAGCTATGCACGTGCAATTCCCATTGAAGTTAGAGGGATGCCTATCAGCAGAATATGGTCTCCTGTTTTAGATGTCATTGTGTGGAATTTACTTATTTCTTCAAATGGACAGGATTTGGTCCTTTAAGCAGACTTTCGTAAATGCAAGTCCTCAGCTGCCCCTTCCCATTGTTTTCATGCTCAAAGTAAAACAAAAGTGGAACTATATTGATTAAGATTTGTATTTAGGATGGTATTGCCCCACCTTGCAAGGGCCTCCACACTTTAGCCCCAAGTTAATTCCTTTATGAAGCTTCAGTGGTTTGGACTCCAGAGAATCTTCTAAGGGCCTTCTTGCATGGGGATGAGATTTGCCCTTCACGTGAGCACCAGCAGCACTCTGTTTTTTTTTCTTTTTCTTGCCTATCCATTTCTTGGTACAGAATCACTAATATAAGCTACAGTGTTTTGGACCCTACTGTTCTATGAAGAGTGAAGTGCTTTGGGATCCTGTATGATGAAAGGTGCTATAGGAAGGTGAAATATTATATTGGTCTATATTAATCTGCATATTTTAAAGGATATTATAATCAGCTAAAAAGACATTTCACAGTGATTTAATTTTAGAAAAACAACACTTTATTTAATAGTTTTACTTTGTACCACAGTCATTGGGTTTACTGAGATTTCTGATCCACTTAGAGTTTATTCTGGATGTTTCAGGGATACCTAGTTATGAGTGTCACTTGTGATTTTACATTGGATATAACTGCAGTAATCCAGGCACTGTAGTCATAACAAAATTATAACACTGCCTAAGTTTGCAAAAGAATAACAATTCCTTTATCTCAAAGGCCACTGCAGGCTTCAATTTGCTGGCAAACACACGCATAATGCTAAGAGACATAGTAACCAGGTACTGATCAAATAAGCAGAAAGAATTTGGCAAGTTAAGGTACTTAAATTCCATGTGAACTAGGTCACTACTATTCAGCATCGAATTGCTCATATGAGATTAATTAAATTTAGTAACACACTTTGCCCCATGAAGATTTCTACAGTGTTGCTGGAAGAATTGCCCATTTGATGAATTTTTATTTTTCAAGAAAATAGGACTATATTTATTTCTTATTAATATAGTTAACAAAAAGTAACTAACAAGGAAAGCAGGATCCTTTTAGGAAAAAACCTGAACTACTAAACTGCACATTGCATTACAGTTTCAAGTAGTTCTATTCCAACCTCTCCGTTTTCAGTGAGACAAATAGAGATAAATCTAAAATGAAAGAACCGTGTGGGTGGGGAAGCACAAATGAATGCTTCCCAATCCAATCAGGAACATCAAATTAGGCAACAAATGAAGTTTTTCATTTTTTGGTCTGCAAAATAAAAATAAATATGTAAGAATTTTACTTTTTACATTATTAGAGGATCTCAAAAGGTTTTACAAATATTAATTGATGCCATCACTTTTGTAAATCAGATATAATTACATTATACCCATTTTCAGAGGCAAGATTTCAGGTGCTAAAGCACTGATAGTTCTGACTGACTTCAACTGGTATTTTGGGTGGTCAGCAATTAAATCTGGCCTTATTAAGTGATTGCCCAATCACACAGAGAACAGTCAGTGAGCAAGCCAGAATTCTCAAGTCCTAATTTCATTCTTCAACCACTTGATAAGAATTTTCTCCATTGGAGCTTTGGAGACACTTGAAACAAAACAGAGAAGAAAAACTTAAGTCAAGGCTAATATAAAATCATGGAAACCAAAAGGGCCTGGTTCTTTGGCTGGAATTTGATCCAACTAATTTTTATTTTTGATAATATGTAACACAGTAGCTGGTCCTTTTTCCTTCTTTCATACAACAATGTATTTTCTTAATAGGAAATTCCTATTTTCTTAATAGGAAATTCAACTTTTTACTGGTTTGCAGAACAGTCTGCATAAGCATTCTCCTTCATATCTATTCTTGAAGAAGAAAGAGAAAACATTGACCTCCTAATTGTTTGTCATATACAAGGTCTCACTTTCAAAGTCCTTTACAATAACTGAGCCATGGAAAATATACATGTGAGTGAGTAAACTCCATGTATTCCCATGTGCACAGATACACAGAGAAATTTCATAGTTACACAAACGCATGTTTATGCTCATCCACAACTAAGGTATTTGATGGGTACTGTGCACATTGTGTGGCATATCCATTGCAGAGGCCATGAAACAATGGGACCCACAGACTATCACTTATCTTGAGAATCCCCATTTATTTTAGGCTGGATAATCCCAAAAGAAACAACTGTGTCTTTTCCATGCTGCAAGAGACCCAGAAGGCTGTGGCTGCAGAGCAGGTCAAGTTGACCCATTTGAGAGTCACTGTGCCCTGCACAATAGACTTCCTTCTCACCAAAAAAATAAAAAATAAAAAAAAATAATTACCAACATTGCTGAGAAGGCCCTTTGGGTCAATGGGTGAGATATCTGCAGTGAGGAGTCCTCAGTGGTGGAAATCACGTTCTCCATCAGCCAAATTCAGACCTGTTTCAAGTGCAGTTCAATTGATTTCCATCATCAGAGCTGCACACTCTTTTACAACAGTAATGAATCTGGCCACATGTGTTGGTTTCTGTTTGCTAATTAAAATTTGACTGAATTTAAAAATATATTGGAGAGCTTCCCTTCAGTAACTGATACCTGAATGATTTGTTTTGCTGGTAATAGTTTTATTGCATCTCTATTTACATTCACTAATGTCATTACAGAACAACAACATTCATATGTTGGGGCATTGTTTGGTTTGAAGGCAAGAAAATGATTAAAGGTCAGATGGTGATCTGGGCTGAGTGGAAAGCACAGGAGCTGACGCGAAGCATGACACACTCTCGCCATGCAGCCTTGGTAGGCCCTGGGTCCAGGTATTAGAGGTTGGTGAGTGCTGTGCACCCATTACTCCCCATCATGGGGAACAGATCTTATTTACTCGGTTAGCTAAACATTTAGGGGTCAGTTATTTGGACGTGCGCACACACGCACTCTCCCAACAGCATCAACGGGAGCTAGCAGCTTCAGTACCACAAGCTATTTGCTCATGCTTAGAACACAAGAGATATCGCCCTCTCAGACAGTTTCAGGCCAGGCAAGTTTTCTGTACAATTAAAGTTTTATTTATTTCGTACATTTTAAATGTTTTGTTATAAACCCAGGGTTGCAAGCACATATTTCCAAGGTTCTTTTCTTTATTGTAGATTAACAAAAAAAAAAAAACCTCCAACACCCTTCAAAATCCGCTCTTCTGCTAGTAATGCTCAGTTCAATAACAACTTCTTCTCCTCTCTCCCCCATCCCATTGATCCTTTTCCGGTTGCTATAGTGCCACCACGTACTCCAGATCTTTACTCAAACCATCATTGTGCTTTTTAACACAGATCTTTTTGGTCAGCTCTCTCTCTCACTCACACAGACACAGACGACTCTTACACTTCTTTAGGTATGTTGGGTGAAATCTTGCCCGAAGCACAACGGGAATCCTGCAGAGACTGAAATTACACAATAGGGGAGTACGCCTACATCACTGTTGTCAAATAAGTAGTTGAAGTTAGGGCCTCTTTCATCCCTAGGCTCTAGAGGCTGTAAGGTAGGTTTCCCTCCTCTTCTGAGAGCTTGAACTACAAGCTTTTTTCTTGTCAAAGGGATCTGCAAAACAGTATGAGTAGCATTAGATTGGAGCCAAACCACCTTAATCCCCATTAGGGTCACTGACTATGCAATGAGGTGAATGACGTGAATAATTATAAGATATTATATGCTACAATGGTGCCAAAAACTATCACTATCTGGACAAATAACTGCATAATAGTCCAATTTAATAGCTGCATTTCACATCCTATGTGGAAAAAGAGAAAGGCTTCATAAAGCTCATTTACCATCATTCCACAACGGGGAATGATGGTACTGGGAGATGCACCACATAGTTTGGTACCAGGACCACTGTCGTTAATGGGGAGAGGGCTTTGTAGGGGCATACGTTTATTTGCTATAGCTCATACTTTGCCTCTAACAGTTCCTCAACTTTGTCCTCTTCCACTGAAATTATGAAAATTGTGGTCATCGTTCTAACTTTTGAAAGAAAAAAAAAAAGAGGTAAAATGATACATTTTTCCTTTTCTTAACATTTAGAACATTCTCTTCTTATGTTGCCCTATGTCATTACCAAGGTTTCTCTCTTGCGTTGCTGAGTCCAAGGGCTCATGTAAGTGACATACAGATTGTCATGAACACAGCAGCCCTTACTTGAATGCTAATTCTTGTCCCAGCACTGTTGTGCTATTTTCAATTAAACAAAAACAGTTCTTGCCAGAATTAGCAATTTATGGTCATGGTGAAAGAATGACTAAGGGGTAGGAAGTGATTATGTGAAACAAAACAGAGCTAAAAAGGGTAATTTTGGTGGTCACATCATACGTAAGTTTTGAAAACAGCTCTGCTCATTTAGATTTTCTTGGCCCCCTGTCGGTCTCTGTAGGTGATAAGGTATGTTCTTAAAGCATAGACGTCCTTTTCATGTCAACGGTTTGGCCTAGAATTTTGTAGGGAAACTATTATGACCAGAATCAACACAAGAACGAAGTGCATGTCCCTTTCACAATTTACAGACACCATTTTGGCCAGTGTTAGAAAAGCAGCATAACTGTGTCCTATGAGGGTACAGATGTATGCTCAAAAGTACAACTCTATTCCAAGCCAACCCCAACAAGCCAATTCTTACCCAGAGTAGGAACAATGTGTAGAGAGAGGGAGGAGGAATATTTTTAGCCACGTATTAATATTCAAATCATGCCTTCATGTGCTCAGCTATGCTATGTTACACTCCTCTGAGGTTCAGAGACAGTTTACTGAGTAGTGTCTCAGCAATGTTTCGAAGGGCATGTCTACACTGCATCTGCTAGTGAGCTTCCCAGCCCAGGTCCACAGACTTGTGCCAGTGGGTCTCATGCTAGTGCTCTAAAAATACACGTGTAGACCTCGCAGCTCAGGCTGGAGCTGAGGCTCTGCAACCTCAAAGCACTGTCTACAAAGTTATTTTTAGAGCACTAGCAGGAGCGCTACTAGCACAAGTCAGGAAGGCTCACTTCCAGATGCAGCGTAGACATGCCCAAAGGGGAGTCAGATACTATTCCGACATACTCAATGCTGCCCATATGTTTGCTGATAAATTCCTAGTTACACTGTCAGACAGAGTTCTGGACCATCATATGCTTTCATATGTTTACCTAAACCTAATAATCATGCTTCTTGAGATTTTGGTCCAGCGCTACTTATACGGTCCTATTCCATCATAGATCAGTTTTAAGCAAACTCCTCTTTCCTTAACATAGTCCTACAGACTAATGAACTACCTTTATATTCCTAGAGGAAGTGTGATAGTGAGGATAACAAACATTTTTTTAAAGCGTCAATGATAAAATACAAGCGTATTACAAAACATGACACTCCACAGGGATGAAATACTGCTTTTTTATTTTTTTAGAGAGCAAGTACAATAACGTTGCATTAACTTAATGCTATGTCATAGCTGTTACAGCTCTGATAGAAAAATAAACATCTCACAGTACACTACAGTGTCAATTCATTAATAAATATAATCAAAATAGAAGTTAGTAGTCAACTGAAATGAATAACCAGCTACAAAAGTATATTATTTTAAAGATAATAGTCAGAACATTTTCAGACAAATTTAAGTAGTGATTCATTTTAAAAATGTCATTTCAAGCTGGAAATGAACAATAAGAGTTACAAATATATTAAAAACCTGCTTCCCTTTCTAAAATGTTCTATGTATCAAACTTTTTAAATCTAAAGAATCATTATATATCCACATACTTTTTTTAAACAAAAGATAGCACATTAAACATGAAGATAATCCCCACATTATATTAGTCATTTTCTCACTACTTTGCTAAAGGAGACACTTTAAAGTAGTTTTATTTTTTGAAAACAGTAGTAAGTGTGAAATAGATCTCAGCACAGTGAATGTGTCTAACACGAATGTGTTTGCAAACAGGAAAAAAAGGAAGGTGGCTGGGGTGAAGCTGTGGCCACAATGAAAACTCCCATTGGCTTGAAAGAGGACAGGATTTCAACTCACATCAACATATGCCAGACATTTTACTCATTTTTTCCTAACTACGTACCTTGTTTCAAGAGTGTGCAACAGAAAAATAAAACAAAGAGGAAATGGTAGCTGAAGAGGAATTTCTAAAGCAAAAGAACTTCCTGGACATTTATTTTCAGAAAGAATCATCTTGAAGAACATTAAAATATACTGGGCTCTAATTCTAAGCTAGCTTGCACTCTGTGCAACTGCACTGATTTGTCCCATTATATACAAATTATTCCTGCTAGGTAATTTTAACCTATTGCTGACATCAGTGTACAGTACACTCAAATTTCCCTTGACTTCTATCAGAGTTCTGGGTATAGAGCAATAGCTAAAAACAGTAACATTCTTCCTAACTACTGCTTCATTATTGTTTACCATGTAAATCTTATTTTTAGATTTCAAATGCATGGCATAAATGCTACGGATACATTTCATTTCTAATTTGATTGGACGGTTTGATAAATATAGTGCAGTGAATCAATAACATTTCTTGCTCCACACCTTGGCATTTCCAACTAAAAATCAAAGCGGATGTATCTTTCAGAAGTGCATTTTTCTAACTGTGAATTGTACTGCTTACTTAGGGCCTGCTCCAAAGCCCACTGACGTCAATGAAAAAATTCCCACTGACTTCAATGGGCTTCAATTGAGGCTCATAGGGTCCAGTTCTACAACCCTACATCAAGTAGTCCCTCTTAGTCAGTTGCCAACATTGCCCTTTGTGTTTACATCAGGGAACAGGGTTAGGTACAGAGGGTGCAAACAGCCTCCTCATCTTTGCAGGGGCTGGACACAAAATGGCCCTTACACTCTCCTATGCACAAGGAATACCTTGTGAGTGCCTCTGCCAGTCTAATCTCTTCAAAGCATCTGGGAAGGGCCATGGTTTCCTGCACTGGCTAGCAGAACAGGTTGGGCGCAGAAGATGGATACTGTACTCTCTTTAAGGAGTGCACTCAAACCTCGCTCCCCAGAGCTCTTGGATGCATTCTGCCTGCTTTAGACATTGTGCCTCGTCAAGCCCCTCCTAAGGCAGTAGATTTCTGCACATCCCTCAACCCCGAGCTGTGCCTTAAAGGGCATCATAAAACCCAACATGGCTAGTTGGAAGAGTAGGTGTTGCCTAAAAGTAAGTTTCACAGGTTCACTGTCGTAGTTAACAACACAGTCACAATCACACCCATGTATGGAAAAAAAGAACTAATTCCCCTGTGTGACTTGAGAAAGCAAGGGTATCAGAATATTTTACCACCTACAGCAAATTATTTCTTCTAATACAAAACCATACTTTACATAGGAGATTTTCGAGCCTCTCACTGAAAAAAATTAATACAATTCAAATAACTGATAACATGTAAAGTATGTCTAGACAAATGTGATTTCTTTTGAAGGTCCACTTTAAACACCGCTTGTGAATATATGGGAGTATTTCAATCTGTCACAATGAAAATTCCACATACATCACGTGCATTTTCTGAATGAACAAACCATTTCCCCATACTCATTTGTGACACTATAATAAATGTATTCATAGAGGTTGGAAGTAATTGACACTGAGTCACTGTAATTCTATGAGTGTTTTTTTTTTTTAAATCAGAAGTAATGTGCACATATTTACTGCATAAGCATCTGTCCTTTCTAAAATATACACGAACAAGTAGTTAGAGATGAATAGATTTCAGCCCTCTCTACGCTCAAGTATCTAGTTTAAGAACTAGAATAATGAAACCATTCATAGAGATGTTTAAACAAGGAACAACAATTTTTCTGCAGATGCTCATGTAAATATTGCGCTTATGGAGCATAAAGTAAAACAAATAAAATAAAAAGATCCCCAAATGACCAGTTAACAATACAAATATAGTACCTGTGTGTATTTCTTTAATGAAGTGTTCCATATTTTGGAGCTGGCCTACTGTCAAATTATTTGAAATGTTTCATTTTTCAGTGGGCTTAACTTTCTTCCATAAGCCTGTAGTGACTTTTGTTGAGGCCAAATGTTATATTTTTGGTTTGGAGGGAACACGTTAGAGGCACAATATAGAGAGAAGAAATCGTGATATGAACTATGTAGCACAAACTTGTTTACAGTAGCTCACACACTAACTGCTACACAAAGCACAGCCACAGTACCGTAAGTGCTGATCAAATTTCTTGTGAATTATGGACTAAGTGCTTTCTCATTTAAGGTTATGTGCAAATGGGAGCACAGATCCCCACCATTGTGAGGCTTTTGTTGGGTCATTCCTCCTCTGCACCATCCCTTCTGAAAAGCAGAGCCAGTGGCCAAAGGGAACAGCTAGCAGGCAAGGCCACAGTTTCTCATGCATGGCAGCCATCAATGAGAATCAGACACCATCTTGAGGCTCTTGTTCTGTCTGACCTCTAAAGATTAGCTCTTGGCCTTCTGCATTGCTAGCAGCTAATTCTTTGTCAGTAGCCCGCTCGTAACCTCCTCCATGGTACATTAACGCAGTGGAAGGGGGAGTTACAACTACTCAGGACAGCAGCAGCTTACAATTAAATTTATGTTGCAAAGTTCCACTGACCCGAGTGGAATATAATGCATTGAGCAGCTGCTCTGATGGCAACATGCTGGCCATGCCCCCATTTGAGTAGAGCTGGAGTTCCAACAAAGTGCAACAGAAGGAGAGAAACAGCGATAGGACGTATTTTGGAGGTAGGGGGGAGATGTTACCATAAAGACCCCTTTCTCTCCTGTATATTAAGTCCCCAACTCCATTTCTGTTCAAGAATTTGACACTTGTGAACAATGAAGAGAAGTTATTTTAAACAGTTATAAGTTATTTTTACCAATTATATCACTTAACTATATGTTGTCTTAAGGGCTATTGTATTTCATTCCAAGAGAATTAGGTTAAAAATCATATTCCATTATTTAAAGAATAGGTTCATATCTTTTGTGAAGCACATGGAATCTTTCAATTAAATAAACAGTTACTGATATCCAGACAGTACCCTGTTTCCTCCTCTCTTTAACAAGTTGTGGCCAGAACAATATTAAGTATGCTTATTTCACATGGGCCTTTATTCTGTTCCCAGTAAAGTCAATGGTAATCATCCCATTAACTTCCATGGGAGAAGGACTGAGTCCCACACTGTGCAGTATAAAGAAAAATAATTCAAGTTAAATACAGTATAAAGTTGAACTGATTCACTGTAGTATACTTTTCAATAATCAATAATTAACAAATAAAAATGAAGGTTATCATGAACACAGATAAAATCAGTGTAATGTATTCCAATTTCTAGCGAGTTGTTTTTAAGTTGTCTGAACTGAAGTTCAAATACTACTGTGATGTGTGACATAGAAATACTTAATAGAGGAGTTTAAAAGGTGGCTTATTAGGGGGAAGTATGTAGTGACTACCATTGATATCTAGAGCTGTTAGAACAATGACAATGGAAATTTTGAGCCATTGTCTTTGTAGGATTTTTTTTTCAAACCTCCATTTGATCAGTGTATTAGGGAATGCTGTCTGTGAAACACAACCCATAAAGCTGATTATCTATTCCAAATCCTGCATTCCTTTCACATGCACATCATTCCCAGATTTCAGTGGGACTTACTTGTACAGAAGGAATGCAGAACTGTGAGAATTCATTTTTCTCATTTCTTATAAGTATCTCAACCATGTCTATTCTGCCTTTTTTTTAAATAAAGACATTTCCCCCTTGTTTCAGTGAAACAAATACTCTCTGCAAAAGGCACAGATTAGTATTGAGTATCAGTATTTAGCACTGATAACATATGTCATGTCAGAGAATTTTTTGCCAACTAAATTTTAGTGCATATTTCAAAGAGGGTTACCAGGACTTCCTAACTTTATGACAATGTAAAAAAGTCAGTCTGACTACTAGCTGTGCACTTTATATGGCATATAGCAACAATACGACAGCCTCCATTGTTGCAGAGTTTGTTTTATGGAGAAGCGGAGTATCTTTGCACAATTTATTCTGTGGCACAAATTCTTCCCTCAGACGCATCCATATTGGTCCCATTGAATCTAGGAAGGATCTTGCCAACTTCTGAAGGCAGAATTTGAATCTACATTGGTCAATTCAACTAGTTCTCATGGGAAAATTCCTCTCCTTTTTTTCTGTATTCTTTTTCTTCTTCTGAAGTTGACACCTTCACATCCTACTGGATACATATCCCCGCAATTTAGGTGGTTAAATAAAGGATTCATGCAAACTGATTCTCTCAGCTAAAAAGTAGCAGATGTGGAAAAATTAGGCATATCAGATATTTAACAAGAAGAGAGCCCTTATTCGGCAAAACACTGGACTGTAGCTAGCAGACCAAATACAGCCCTGTTGTAATTCAACTGACTTCAGTGCAGCTCCTCTTGCCAACCCCAGAGCTGAATTTAGCCAGTGTGTTTAATTATTATGTAGCGTATTCCAGTCAGCTAAAACAAAAAACAAAACCACACTAGAATAACTCTCCCCCCCTTTCCCCTTTTTATACTGACTCAGTTTTCACATATCTTAAAATATATATAAAAGTCTCTATTTTGGAACAAAGGGAATACTAAAATGTATACACTTTATCACATATGAAGAATAAATCCTGTTTAAGTGACATTATAATCTGTAGATATTTAAAAATACCAGTAGTAACTAAGCACTCATTAATCCAGTTATTTTTGATAAGTAACTATAAGAAGATAAACTGATGTCAAAGCAGACAAGTGGAACTTCGAAAGGAAAACCATAAATGTTTTAAGAAGTATCATTTCTACATGTACAAGAACTCCAATAGCCCCATCTATTGCCATAATGTATAGGAATGTTAATATTTTAATCACAGTTTTGCCCATTCCCACAGCGCACATCAATACTAGCTACATGTAAAGTGAGATCAGTGCTTTGTCCCCCCTGTTCATATCTACATTCTATGCCATAACTAAATAAATTATTTTACCTTAAAGTGCTACACCAACACTAATGGTCTTGAACAGTAGTAATGCACATTTCTCTTTCATAAAATACAGCAGCCATAACTTCAAACGTAGTCACATTATGTGACTATGCTTACATGTTGGTTTGTTACAGTATTCAAAAAATGCATGCCACAAAAACAAATAGCATCAGTCAAGACTCTTACACAGTAAAAATAAGATAGCTTTTTAAAATTAGAAAATGATGGAAATAGAGATTTGCAGAAAACAGTCTTCAGAACTCGCACTTGAAAGTTTCATTTAATCGTAACTTGCTGATGTCGATATTTATTTCTTCTGGTTTGTCACGTCTGTATGTTACTGTTCTTGAACAAACAGTAGGCAAAAACATCTTATCCTTGAAGGAGAAGATACAGTTTAGCAACAAATAGCTAACACTTATATGCAAGCAAAAAAAAAAAAAAAAAGGACTGAATATGATTTTCTCTGAAATCAATTACCTTCTTTGTTGCAGATGCTCTGTAATCTGAGGAAGATTTAACTTTATTGCTATTCCACTGTAGAATTATCTGCCTGATGATAAGTACAGTAAGCAACCCAATCAGAAATGTAACTATAAAGATTATAAAAAAGATTCTAAAGTAGTTTGGGTCAGAGAAACATTCTGCAATAAAAGGAAAACAAGAGTGTAAAGCTAAAATATTGATATGGGGCACCCATTAAACCAAGTTTGAATTTAACAGTGCACATTAATTTAGCATAGCTTCACTAAACCAAATTCCTAAAATAACCCCAAACGATTGTATGTGTGAAAGTATTTAATGAAGAAGGAATAATTATTCGCATTGCCATATGCAAACTATTTTTAAAATAGCTTTATCAGGAAAAAAATTCCAATTAGGAAGATCCAGATACAAGGTCACAACTTTTTTATTGTTTAATGTTACAGTAGCACCTAGAGGTCAGGACTCCATTGTGTTAGGCACACAACACAGTACCAGACAGTCTCTGCCCCAGACAAGACAGACAAAGTGTGGAAGGTAAAACTCAGGCTTGTCACTTTCCCTGCTGGTAAGTAGCACAGTCAGGAATAGAACCCAGGTCTCCTGACTCCTAGTCCCAGGCCCTATGCACTGCACCGCTTCTCTCAATAGTCTGGGCCTCTAATAGTTTTAAAAATCTACAGATCCTTCTCATAAATCCCAAATAGAATCTCTGTCACTTTTATATGACTCTTTAAAACAAAATGTCTACGTAAAGCTATTAACTGACAAAAAGTGATTACATATATGTAATTTTCTTTGCCATTTGGGCCCTGTCACTTGAATGGGCTTTGGATGTGTTTATTAATAGAGAAAGACTTTTACACACGCTCATTACCTTACAGCTGTGTATACTTAAGACACATTAAAATGTTTCATTGAGCTATGCGTTCTACTTCATTTGTTCAGCTCTTGTAATGTGAAATAATGTAAACATATGAGAAGTAGTAAAACATATGGCTACCATAATACATTTCTGTAAATCTTTCTTTAAACATTACTGACGCAGGATTCACTATTGGATGCAACTTCTCAAGGATCTTGGAAATCTGATTTAGCAATGCTTGCCAATCACATTTCCTGTTATTATTTATCTTTCATTTTCCCTGAAGCAAAACAAACTTTCTTCAAACAATCACAATCTACTCTTGAAGAATATAAATGCTAACTAGAGCAAGGAATGTTATTACAGAAATATCTGTGCATCAGTGCCAATTTTTAAATCCATCATTCATACGAATATTTAAGCAGGACGATATCAGATTTAATTTTGTTACAAAATAACACGTCAAGATGTACTGCATTTTGCAGGGCTGAGGACGGCAAAAGGGAAGGGAAGAGTGGAGGCTTTTTTACAATTAAGTATTAACTGTTAACAGGGCTGGCTCCTGGCACCAGCTTGACAAGCAGGTGCTTGGGGCGGCCACTTCGGAGAAGGGCGGCACGTCCAGCTATTTGGCGACAATTCGGCGGATGGTCCCTCACTCCAACTCGGAGCGAAGGACCTCCCGCCGAATTGTCGCCGCAGACCGCGATCGCGGGTTTTTTTTTTTTTTGGGGGCTGCTTGGAGCGGCCAAAACCCTGGAGCCGGCCCTGACTGTTAACTGAGGGGAAAAATTCACCACAATGCAGAGGGCCTATACCAAGTCCTATACATAACTTACACTCAATTTTAAAGAATTAAATGATTCTTAAGTGATGCCAAGTGGGTTGTGTGGATCTTCTACTATGAATTTTGATGGCTTTCACACTTTTAATAAAATGATTAGGCAAAGCTAGGTTTTTACATACCTGATGCGGGATCAATATAATGCACCATATAAGCACATGAGGTTTTGCACTGGTCATGTGTAGTTTGTGATGCATTGTTAGAATAATGGCACTGAACGCAATTCCTGAAAATGAACATATAAATATAGCACTTAACCACCATTATAACTTCACTGCATTTTCCTTAAACGATTAAATCAACAGAATAATTATTGTGTTCAAATAATGTTCTCTTGCTGCTAGAAAAATACTGAAGCATTTATTTATTAACTTTGAGACATGCTGTCTCTCTCTTGCAATATTTTAACCCATTGTTATTTGCAGTATTGTTGTAGCCGAGTTGGTCCCAGGATATTAGAGAGACGAGGTGATATCTTTTATTGGGCCAACTTCTGTTGGTGAAAGACAAGCTTTCAAGCTACCTAGAGCTAATAGAGTGACCAGAAGAAGAGCTTTGTGTAGCTTGAAAGCTTGTCTCTTTCACCAACAGATCCAATAAAAGATATTACCTCACTCACCTTGTCTCTCTACTTTAGCCCAATGTGGTTGTCAAAACTATTTGGTGAAAAGGAGTGAAGTATAGTCAGATGCTGGCTCAAAGCCACCCTCCCCTGATCCTGGACTACACCTTGGGCTGTAGTCCACGAAAGCTTATGCTCTAATAAATTTGTTAGTCTCTAAGGTGCCACAAGTACTCCTGTTCTTTTTGCGGATACAGACTAATACGGCTGCTACTCTGAAACCTTTCATGCTGTACATCTAAGGAGGTGCAGAATCTACCCCGTGGTTTCTTTAGCTAACAGATCCAAAAACTCAACATGAGCTACTAAAATAAAGGTGGGTTCTTTCCTTTCATGCATCATCAATAGTAATAACGATCCTGTAGTCCACTTATTCCCCCTTACACCACATTTTCACGGCATTCCATGAGATGCACAGTAATAATACAGGGAAACATTTAGCCTTGCAAATGGAATTCTTTTGATGATACATTAGGAAGAATAGACATGAGCACCTTGTCTACACAGGGCTGGGTCTGCAGTGCCTACAGAAGTAAAGTAGCAAACAACTAACTGTTGTGACTAAATGTCAACAGATCAGACTCTGAATACAAACAGGGAGTAGGTAGTGCCATTTTTACTACTACTTTCAGAGTAGAACTGAACTTTAAATGACTACAGAAAACAAATATCATTAATGTTACAAAAAAATGCAATTGACTTTTTAATCAAATTGAGATAGATTGTTCAAAGGCATGGGCACTAACTCCCTTTGACTTTCAGTTATAACACAGATATTGTATTTTCACATCATTCTGTCTTAGCATTCACCTCTTCAGACATGGTCTGGAGTTTTCCTCCAACAGAATGTATACTAAACAGCTCAGAATTCAACTGACGAATATCAATTCTTTCTATTCTTACTGTTTACTTTTTTAGATGAAGGGTTAAATTGCCCACAATGGGGACTGCAGAATGATGCAACATTCCAGCAGGAGCTTTTGGAAGCAGCCTTCAGGAGCATGTAGTTCTTGCTACAATCTTTGAAAGAGTGGAGAATTTACTCGCCCTTGTTAGCCCAGCTCTGCTGGCTAGTGGGGAGGGAGACACATGGCTGAGGCCTGATCTACACGAGAAAATTAGATTGGCATAAGTATGTTGCTCAGGGGTGTGAAAACTCCACACCCCTGAGTAGCGTAGTTTAGTTGACCTAAATCCCTGCACAGACAGTACTAGGTTGACAAAAGAATTCTGTCGACCTAGCTACCGCTTCTCAGGGAGGTGGATTACCTACACCAATGGGAGAATCCCTCTCGTCAGCGTAGATTGTGGCTACGCTGAAGCGCTACAGTGGTGCAGATGCATCAGTGCAGCTGTGTTGCTGTCATGTTTTGACTGTAGACAAGCCCTTTGTCTCCAGGCTCATTCTTCCTTGTCTTATTTGGGGAGAGAGCACAAGGACAGGGTTGCGACTAGTCTCTCTACAAGGTAAGCATGGCAACAGGATTGATCCCTTTCTACCTCTTCGCACATGGGAGCAGAACTACTCATCCTACGTATTCATCTTTAAAACTCAAAGGTGCACTTTTCCCCCAAGCCCTGTAGATGATGTATTCGGAACCAAATGAATGAATATACTACCCTCCTTTAATACTCTGTTCCCAAAACAATAGTGTTCCCTTAACCACTTATGAATAGCCTTGTTTTCATTGCAGCAACGTTATTTTTTATGCTTTAACCTTCCTGATAAAGGGTTAGTGATGTGTGTAGCAGATACCACTTTCAGACCATCTCTAAATTATTCCAGTTTAGTAATAACGCAGTGGGAAAATATGTTGCCATGATAATCCTGTATTTATGGAGAAATATATAAAACAACCATCTTGACTACAATTAATGGGATACTACAGGTAAAAAAAAAAAAAAAGTAAGTTTCAGTGCAGTGCACGTGGATCTGGGCATGTCAGCATGAATACCTCAGCTGCAGATGAATTGTGCAGTCCAAGCCTCAAGTCGAGACTCAAAGCTTCATGTTTAAGTAAGGTTACACTGAGAATAAAATTCTAATGTATACAGCATCTAAATGGGAATATTCTGGGAAAGGACAACAACATTAAAAATGGAAATTAAGTCTAGTATTAGAAACATACCTGTTTTCGTCACAGGCATTGTTACAAGTAGGGCAATATTCACAAAACCGGCCAAAACTCCTTGGATCAGTGCACTCGCATTTTCCACATACACATGCTCCTCTTCCACTGCAAATCTGGCCTTTGGAATTCATGCAATGTTTTGCTGTCAATAGTGAACACTGACAGCGATCACCTTCCCAGCCGCGAAAGCATTTACATTTACCAGCTTCACATTCACCATTGCCTGCAACATCAGAGAGTATATAAGTGTTCAGTTAAACCTCCATCTGCCTTAGTAAGTGTGCGTCTTGGCTAGAGCATATTCAAAATCCTTAGCATTCTCTAGATTTCTCAGAATCAGAAATGATTAGAGTTAAATTTAGAAGTGTGAAATCCCTATTCAAGTGGAGAATAAAAGATATTGATAAGCAACTATATATGGCAGTTGTTTCTATTTCAAATGTCACCTTAGTTTTCCCTTATTAAAAAGATTCATGGGTATGCCAGATATTTAGACAGTCTGTTTAATAACTCACTGAGAAGGGCCTTTACAGTACTCCGTTTCCAAACCGTGCAGACAGCTTACTTAGATGGCCGATATACTGACATGGAGAAACATAACTGTCGCTGTCCATGCAGCTCAGGGTAAGGGGAAGATCTATCCTATTATTTATTAGGTTGTATTGCCATTTGAGGTCAAAATGGCATTCTGTGTTTTTGTCTCAGATGCCTTTTTCTATGATCTCTCAGAAATGAATGAGTTAGAATGGAAAAACTAAGTCAGCCTAAGCACCTGTTTGGCTCATAACTTACTGAAATTTTCACCTTTCAGGCTGAAATTTCCCCAGCATGATATATACCCAACTTTTTTTTTTTTTTTTTTGAAAATCTGAAAAAAAAGCAGTTACACTGTTCTCATCATACAGTGTTATTCTGAAATTTTCTAAACAGGTCTCACATTGAAGCAGATAGGATTAAAAAGTGCACATCTAGAAAGGAGATAGTCTTTAGGGATGAAAAATTCATTGTAGTGCTTTAGTGAAAAATAGTTTGATTTGGCCAAGCTCTAAAGGTTTGAAAAAAATGATGTACGAATGGTAGTTTGTTTTTGTTTTTAAAGACAGGACTATAACAACCATCTCCTAGTGTTCTAAATGAAAGAGGTCTGTATCTAATTTAGAACCACAGTAACAACAACAACAACAACAACAACATGTAATGAGCTCTGCTTCAGTCAATGGGAATTTAAGCATACATTCTAAAGGAGTCAAGGGCTATATAAAAGCCCTTACCTCCTTTAGAGTTTTCTATGTGAAACTGTGGGAGCCTGAGGCAGCTAAAAATATGTTCAGGCATGTGTTTTCCATGTTGTACACTTGTATAGTTTCACTTTTGACATATAGTAGTGTCTATTCCTCCCCCACCTCCCACCAAATGTGACTAAAGATACTTTTAAACTTTGCATTTTCTGGGGGGGGGGAAAGAAGACCATAGACATTTATTATTATATTCTAATATATAAAGCATATGTTAAGAAAACAGTAAAGTTGCAAAGTTAGGCATTCAAAAATCAGGCAAAGTGAAAAGTAAACCTTAACTCCCTCCCCTTGTGCATATGCATTACAATACTGTAATTATTTAAATGATCACACACTATTATTTCTACTTCATCTAAGCAAAGTTATGTTCAGAGTTACTGTGATGAACTGGGAACATGTATTTTTATGAATGTATTATAAGTCTGTTTTCTTGTTCTGTTTTGTTTTGCTGTCTAACTGAATGCACACAGCTATATCAAAGGAGGCTGTAAAGAAGATGTTACAGAACTGAACAGGAAAGGTAAAACAACGACACAGGTAAGACATTCTCTCAGGTATCTTGGTTTTCTTCCATGGAATTAATATAACAGATGGGGCCTCCAGTTAGTGGAGAATTTGCCTGGCTGGCTCCATCCAGGTTAGGATGTTTTACTCTTCCCAAGACTAAGCCTGGGATCAAAAGAGACCCTAAAAGATCAAAAGACTAGGAATGCTTTCAAAGGTACCCCTGGAAAAGGAGGTTTTTTGGGGGGGAAGAGAGAGGGGGTCAGCTGGGAGAGGTGGCCCTAGGTGTGTCAGGAAAAAGCTGACAGGCTGTGAGGTTTCCAGTGAAGAAGGCTGAAAGCAGTACAGGCGGTTCTCCCAGCTCAGAGATGGGGAACAAGTCGGACCAACCTGAGCATTGGATAGAAATGTTAAGCTTAGGTAAGGGAACTTTTGTGTAGGTCAGTTATTTTAAATCTACTTCTCTAAGCACAGTGTACCTGTTGGGAAAAATAAAACATACTTTGGTTTGAATAAACTAAATAAAGGGACACAAATCTGACATCAGGAATCATAACATTCAAAAACCAGTAGGAGAACACTTTAATCTCCCTGGTCACTCAATAACAAACTAAAAGTGGCAATTCTTCAACAAAAAAACTTCAAAAACAGACTCCAACGTGAAACTGTAGAATGGGAATTAATTTGCAAACTGAACACCATCAGATTAGGCATGAATAAAGACTGGAAGTAGTTGGGTCATTACAAAACCTAAACCTAATTTCCCCAATACTAATTTCCCCCTACTGTTACTCACACCTTCCTGTCAACTGTCTGAAATGGACCACTCATTACCACTTCAAAAGTTATTTTCCTCCCTTGGTATCCTGCTGTCAACTGAATTGTCTCATTAGACTGACCTCACACTTGGTAAGGCAACTCACATCTTTTCATGTATTTATACCTGCTCCTGTATTTTCCACTCTATGCATCTGATGAAGTGGGTTCTAGGCCACAAAAGTTTATGCCCAAATAAGGTGCCACAAGGACTCCTCGTTGTTTTTATTGCAAATGTAGGCTGTCATAGGCGCCCAGAGAAAAAGATCTTGCAGGTGCTAAGCTAACTGAACCTGCTAAATAACACGGCTGGCAACCAGGGAAGTAACCCAGAAACTCAGCTGGAGAGTGGCTGGATTGGAAGATCTCATCCCAAAGAGAAGTGGATGCCTGACACTTGAAAGGGATGCACTCTCAAGGGACTGGAAAAGGGTCTCAGTGTGGGCAGCCTACTCAGGTACTGCAACAATGACAGTAGCGTTAAACCAGAATAACTCTACTGAAGTCAGAGGAGTTCTAAATTTGCACTACTGTAAATGTGACCTAAGTTTGACCATCAATGCACAGGTTGGGCACTATACAGTGAAGTGAAATTAAATACATGGATGCATTTAATTGAACAGTGAGGACTACAAAAAATATATTTACATATTAAGTTATTTTAAAATTAAAAAAAAATAAACATTTAAATTTTACTTCCATTGAGAAAGAGAAAATAATTTTGGCTGACAGATAACAATGGTACTGGGTACAGTCTGCATCTTTGCTTCTGTTGTATGGTGTTTTGGCATTCATGTCACACTCCTGCCTCAGGCAACATTTTCATTTTCACACTTCTTTGCGAACAGAATTTCACCCCAAGAATGGAATGAAGGTCTCAAGTACCAAATCAAGAGCTCATTTGGTTTCATTCTGCTCACATTGTCTTGTTTTTTGCTTGGTTGTTTTGAGCTACTTTAGTCTGTTTGTTAGCATACGAAATTGAAGATCAACCTAAGGTCTGATGGCATTAATTTGGGGTGACTTGTAGTTATACTGTGCTATGCACTTGCATCTTCTTTGGAATTCATGTCATAATATAACCAGAGATGAGCCTGAGACACAAAATCAGATCCAGATCCAGAAAGATATTTCCCAAAGTTTGGTGGTGTTCACACAGATTCATATGTAGAAGTTGCTTCTCTTCTTTTACAGAAATAACAATACTGGTATCAGGGATAAGCTCTCTCTGGAAAAAGATGTACGAGTTTAGTCTTGAAATTCTTGAATTTAGAGATTGTCTGAACCAAAACCCTGGACTCAAACAATCTCAAAAGTTTAGGAGATTTTGAGACCACCTGTAGTTAACAGAAGACTTCAGTCTCCAGAGCTACAGACACTCTACCAGATTTTAAAAATAAATAAATTAACTTAATGAAACATTTAGTGTTTGACAACCATATTCATTATTGTTAGACTACATACTGTATATAAACACACGGTTCAGCAAAAACACACTTAAATTTGGTAGCTTACCAGCACACAGGTTTCCATGGTAATACGGGCAAGAAAAGTCATCCATTTCACAGTATTTGCCATACACTTTGCCCAGCCTGGTTTTGTGACAGAGACATCTTCCACCTATGCAGTCTCCTTGACCACTGCAGATGGGCTGGTCCGGGTGCAACTTACATCTCTCAAAAGGAAATGTATCTTCACTGGAACTACAGTTAGTGTCTTCGCAATTGGTCCTTTCACCATCGAGAAAAGTTTCATCGACACATATTCTTTTGTGCCTTGCACTGTCCTCACACTGACAGGCACAGTTTTTATATATATTAATTATGGTGGTTTCATTGAAACCAATAGGTTTGATTATCACATATTTTCTTCCTTCAGTTATACCACATCCTTTCATTGCAACTGATACATTAAAAAGCACCTAAGAAAAAATAAATACTGCATTTATAATGTAGTAATTATTTCCTGTAAATTGTTTCAACATTCTATCATAAATTAAACAAGAAATCATACCACTTGTAATACTTACCAAGCAATAAGACTGAAGACACAGTAGCAATTGATGAATGCATCATATTTTAGTAATGACAAAAGTAACAAGCATAGTGAAACCCAATAGTACAAGACCAACAGCAGCCTACATTTCATGTTGAAAATGATCTGCAGAATGCAGATTTAAACAAAGGAATACAGAATTTGCAAAGGTAGCTGTTCTATTTCTAACTTCTGACAGTGATGTTAGAAATTTCCTTGTCTTGTTATTATTTACATTATGACAGCCCCTAGAAACCTTGATCAGAATCGGAATTCTGCACCGTACAACAGACACGTCCCTGCCATGAAGAGTTTACAATTTATGCCAATACAAATGTATCAACCTTTCGGAGTAGCCTAACATCAGTGAGTTAACATATTGATAACCTTTGTGTCACTTTAAGACAAAAATAAAAGTATTTGTTTGAACAACATATTCATGCCTATTGCACTGTTAAACCTGTAACACCACTTATACTTTTTGGCATTTCACCAACACTAGCTCAGCAAATAAAACAAAGTTCAAATAGTAAATATTTGAAGGTTCACTATGCAATCGGAATTATACCACATGTATGTTTCCTTTGGAGACCTGATCTGGTTTTTAGGACTTCTGCATGAATACCTTGGATTGGCCAGGCATGACCTCTGCTACTTGTGGACTACATACACTTAGTTTCCAATATGCAAACTATGAGATCACTAGGACCCTTAACACTGTGTGTTGCTGGCAGCTTAATGAGTGCATGGGTAGGTTCTTCCCTTCATGACTTATAAATGAGCAAGGAAAAAAGTAAGGACTGCACAGAGTGAAATCTTTCTGGCTGCCAACTCATTCCCGCTATAAGCAAACAGAAACCAGGGACTCATCAAACCTTCTTCCACCGGACAAAAAAGCCAGCTGGAGGGGATGATGGAGTAGACCATCCTCCAAGGAATCTTCAACAATATATCCCCACTACTTTCAAATGGTTAGGCGTGGGAAAAACCTCCCTCCAACCCCCTGGATCTTATACAAATGTAACAAAAACAACAACAAGAACCAGCCTGAAGTCTGAGCCCAGGGCACATCCACTCTTGCCCTGTGGTGCAGAGAGGGCTATGGGAGCGCTTGGTGGCTATCCAGATTCTAACAGGGGGCAGGAGAAGGACAGACAGATCCAGAACATAGAACTGTAGAGAGCTAAAGGCAGTAGTAGTAGTTCTGCAAATCACTTCTGCAGAGCTGTCCTTTTTTCTTCTGGTCCTTCTGTCATGGTATACGCATCTTCTTTGATATGCCAGCCCACTGATGAACTAAAACCCATGGCCTTTGGAAACTTTGAAGGCAGTAAATATTTTCCCATGGGTTGGGTCAACCGAGTATTAAAACCTTTACATTTGGTGCTTGTCTTTTTCATTGGTAGGGTACTGCCTGTGAAGGCAACCATGCACAGGGGCCTCTTTTGAAAAGCTGATCAGCTTGCTGATTGGAAAGGGAAATCTCCCATCTATATTCATCAGAGCAGGAATATAAGCAGAAAGAAGGGGTGGCAAAAGAATTAGGGAAGAAGGAAATGTTTCCTCCAGTCTAAGGAGGTAACTAGGTCTGTAGACTTCCAAATCAAATCCCAGATACCGAAAATAAGAAACTGACTATTGTATTACACAAGAAGTTGGACTAAGTACAAGAAACTAAAATTGCTTATTATTTCTCCTTTTCTTCTCTCCCCCCAGCCCCCACCTCTCTGACCCCCACCTGGAGAAAGCCAGACTTTGTTTGGCAGTTACCTCTATCTTGGGACCAGACTGAAGAAAGCCTCAGACCTGATTTGTACATGGATAACAAAGAGAAAAGCTGTGCCTCCAAGCAACAGGACATGGTATATTGTCTTTCTCCTGTGTTTTTTTGATGCATGAGCCTAAAATCCTGGGCCACCACTGTACAACATTTAAAGGAGTAACATGCTTTTAGGACACAGTATGAATACCACCAAACATTATGACCAGCCTTACTAGAAAGACAAGCTGAAGTGCTTATACCCTGAAGAGGTCACAGAATCTTCCAAATCATAGAACAGTTTTGTGTTTTGGTAGGAGGAGAAAGAAAGGAGGATTGTGCAATGAAAGGAATGTGAGAGTTAAGGAAAAGCATTCTCCAAGTAAACAAATACTAAAAGGAAGATTTACTGTTAAGAAGTTAACCTCTTGAAGAAGGCTAATTTTCAGCTGCTGCTGGTTTTGGACCACATTTGCTATCCTTTACAATCAAATGGCTTTTTTTTTATTAAAAGGACAACAGAACTAATTACAATGATACTACCTATGACAAACATAGGTGGGAACATTGTAGCTGAGCTTAAAGGAAAAAACTAGCAAGCCCATCTGGAACTAGTCATGCAAACAAAATCTACACAAGTATAAAGCATGGTGTAATTTCTAAATTTCACACAGCAAATTCACTGATTTGTGACTGCATACATACATAGACATGAGTGACTTTAGCTAAGCTACATAAACTTGGTAACAGGAACAGAACTCCTTGAACTTACACTTCAAAAAACATAGACCTCTTCTTAATGAATTAAATAAATTACTTTGCCAATTTAAGCAATAGAATAAAGATATAAATGCACACACAAATAGAACCAATTACATCCATAATGCTCCAGATGGACATAAATTGACACTTTAATCTGATTTACACAATATACCAATTACCAGGATCTCTGGGCATGTGTTGAAGACACACTTTTTAAACAAAGAAGCAGAAAAAAAATGCCCCAAGCCATGGCCAAGCAGTTGTCAATCTGCCTCTAATGACTCTTCTCTTCTCCTTGCATATCTGTAAGGCTCTTCAGCTGAAGAGACCTTTCATATAGAACATGAGCACATTCAGTGCTGGGCTGTGGGGAATGGTCCTCATAAATATTATTTAGATGGTTGACAATGCTTTGAACCTTATCTCCATGAGATCACTGAGAACAAACAGTAGCTTTTGATTTTAAATACGGTTCAGGAGAAATAATGCCAAGGAGAATGTGGAGAGTTGATGATCAAGAACACCGAAATCTACTTTCAGTTTTAAAAAAGCTCTACAAGATACCATACAACTAAGAAAAATATAATAAATAGCTCAATCCCTTTGCGACTGAGAAACTCAACATACTTCTTCATTATAGGCCACATTTTTGCATCCTTCCATGCCTGTTTTTCTACTTCCGTCAGGACAGATTGCAGTTATATTAAAGTGTAGATTTTGGACCTGGTTATCCACCTGAATTTTCACTTCAGAGATTAGTTTCTGTAAGGAAAAACCATTTTTAGTTACATTGCATTTCAACATATAATATACATTAGCGTCTAAAACATGAGCATGCTTGACTGAGTGGACTTAACTGAAATGAATAAATCTAGTCAATCTGTTTGAATAAAGGAATGAATTAAAGCATTCTTTTTCCATATAAAGAGCCAATTATATTCCAAATACATACAACCAGTTAGCTAGTAATCCTGAAAAAGAAAACACAGTTACTAACCTTACCGTAACTATTGTTCTTCAAGATGTATTGCTCATGTCCATTACAATATAGGTGCGCGCGTGTAGGGTGCACCATCGTCAGAAGTTTTTTCCTTAGTGGCACCGTTGACTATGGTGCCCCTTGGAGCGGCACCTTCATGGCGCGGTATATATTCATCTGCCGCCTTGCCGCCTCCTCAGTTTCTTCTTGCCAGCAACTCCAACAGAGGTGTAGGTGGGTGGGTTGCGGAATGGTCATGAGCAACACATCTCGAAGAACAGTTACAGAAAGGTTAGTAACCGTTTTTTCTTCTTTGATAGCTTGCTCATGTCCATTCCAATATAGGTGATTCCCAAGCAATCAGTTAAGTAGTGGAATCGGAGTTTCGCTGAGACACAGACTGGAGGAGCGCTGTACCAAAAGCTGCAGAATTTCTGACCCGTTGAATGATGGCATAGTGCGAGGTGAATGTGTGGATAGAAGATCAGGTCACCACCCTGCAGATAGCCAGGATCAGGACTCAAGCCACAAATGCCGCTGAAGAGTGTGATCTTGTGGAGTGTGCTGGCAAGCACGGAGGTGACACTTAAGCTAGGTCGTAGCACATGCGGATGCAGGATGTGATCCAAGAAGAGATTATCTGTGACGAGACAGGATTCTCCTTTATCCTCTCTGCGTTAGCGACAAAAAGCTGAGTGGTCTTCTGGAACGGCTTGGTCCTTTTCTATGTAAAAAGGTGCACATTTAACGTCCAAAGACCATAGCTCTGCTCTTGCCTATTAGCATGAGGCTTGGGATAGAATACCGGAAGAAAAATGTCCTGGATACTGTGAAAATAAGAGACCACTTTCGGAAGGAAGGATGGATGTGGTCGAAGTTGGACCTTGTTTTTGAAGAGAACTGTATACAGTGGTTCAAAGGTGAGGGCCCGGATTTCTGCGACTCTTTTGGCCAAAATAATGGCTACCATGAAGACTGTCTTACAGGACAAGCAGAGCAAGGGGCATGTTGTCATTGGCTCGAACGGTGGCCCTATCAGTCTTGACAGTACCAAGATGAGGTCCCAAGGAGGCAAAGGTTGGCACCCCTGTGGATACAAACGCTCTAATACCTTCAAGTATTGAGCACAGATCGGGTTTGAAAATACCGACTGTCCATTCACTGCTGGGGCCAAGATTGCAACTGAGTGAACCCTGATGGATGATACCGCAAGACCTTCTTTCTTCAAGTACAGCAGGTAGTGCAGGATAACGGGCAGTGGGGCCTCCAAAGGTAGGATCTTTCTCTGCGGTGACCACAGCATAAACCTCTTCCACGTAGCCAAATAGGCCGCTCTAGTTGACTGCTTTCTGATAACCATAAGGACAGCTCGCACCAGTGCTGAGCAGTCCTCTTCTGTCTCACTCAGCCATGGAGCTTCCAGGCCAACAAGTGTAGGGACTCCAGGTTTGGGTGGAGCATACATCTGTGCTCCTGGGCGATCAAGTCCGGGAGCACCGGAAGCCTGACTGGCATGCCTGTGCTATAAGGATTATGTGCACCTCGTCCCTCCTTACCTTGAGTAACACCCTATGGATAAGCGTGAGAGGAAAGGAGTAGAGAAACCTCCCTCTCCAGGGAAGGAGAAAGGTATTTGAGAGTGAGCCTGAGCTGTGCCCCAGGTACAAGCAGGACTGGGGGCATTTCCTGTTAAATCTGGTTGCAAACAGTTCCACCTGGGGAAACCCCGACCTCTGGAAAACTGCATTCAAGATGTCTGGTCAGATGGACCACTCGTGATGATTGGTGAAGGATCTGTCAACCTGTTCTGAGTGCCTGGTAGATAGGAGGCTTCCAGGGAAATGGAGTGGACTGTGCAGTACTCCCGTAGCCTCAGCGCTTCCTGGCACAGGGGAGAGGAGCGAGCCCCCCCTCCTGTTTATTTATATAAAACATTGTGGTTGTGACATGCATTTGCCATGTAGGTTGTGACAGAATGCCTGACAGGCTAGGTGCACCACTCTTAATTCCCTGACACTGATATGTAGGGCTAATTCCTCTGGCGTCCAGAGGCCCTGAGTACTGAGGGGCCCCAAGGGAGCTCCCCATCCCACGTCCGAATTGTCAGTGACCAGCAACATCAAAGGGGTGGGCCTTGTAAAGGAGATACCGGCACACACTGTGTCTCAGTCCAGCCACCACTGGAGAGTGAGGGAACAGTGATCACCTTGTACAATGGGTGATGGCCTGGTCACCCGATTCCAGCCAGGCTTGGAGAAGCCGCAGTCTCAGCTGCGCATGCTGCACCATGTAGGTACAAGAGGCCATATGTCCCAGGAGCCTCAGGTGATGGTAAAGGATTTCAGGCTGTTTATGATCTCTTGGATGGCCCTGAACCAGTTCTCCGGCAAGGAGGCTCTGGCCTGGTTTGAATCGAGAACCGCTCCTATGAATTCTATCCTTTGAATAGAAGAGAAAGTCGACGTGTGCTCGTTTATCAGGAGCCCCAGGTTCCTGAAAGTGGGCTGTACGAGGTTCATATGCTCTTCCACCACATCTCTCAACCAACCTTTGATCAGCCAGTTGTCCAGGTAAGGGTAGACGTGCACTCCTTGCCTCCTGAGAAAGGCCACCACCACTGCCATGCACGTCATGAATACTTGTGGAGCTGCTGACAGGGCAGCAAACCAGTCCCCTGGATCTTAGGGAAGGGAGATTAGAAGCCAGGAAAACCATACAGAACTTCAACTTCTTCATGAACTTGTCTAGGATGGGTCTGAGATCCCTGTTGACCTTCGGGATCAGGAAGTAGTGTGAGTAAAACCCTTTGCTTCTTAACTCCACAGGAATCACTTCCATGGCTCCCACCCTTAGGAGCGACTGTACTTTCTGGGCCAGAATTCTCAGGGTCCCTGAAGAGGGACAGGGAGGGAGGATGGGAAGGAGGGGAAGAAATTAACTGCAGGGTATATCCCACTTCTATCCTGCAGAGCACCCAGTGGTCTGAAGTGATGTTGATCCAGGCACAATAAAAATGGGACAAATGGTCCACAAACATAGAGGTAATATCCAGGCTTTGGTCTGGTGTGCCATCCTCGGGCTCACCCTCAAAAGGACTGCTTAGACCCCGCTGGTTGTTTTGAGGGCACAGACGTGGATGTTGAAGGGGCATGAGGTGTATGCCTCCTCCTAAAGCCCTTGTTACTCCGCCGACCGAAGTCCTGCCTCTGCTGTTGATAAGGCTGGTAGAATCGACTCTTAGGTTGGGGCTTATAATGTTTATGAGCCAGGGCCGGTGTGTGAAGTCCTAACCACTTCAGAGTCATCCTGGAATCCTTCAGATTATGAAGATGGGCGTCCATCTAATCTGAAAAGAGGAAATTTCCCTCAAACAGCAAGTCCTGAATTGTTTTCTGGACCTCATGAGGGCTGGACCCCAGGTTGGCTGGACCAACCCCTGGGTCACTGGCACAGGATGCCCAAGGTCCACCTGATGTCTGCTCTATAGTGAGGTATAAGACCCTGCCAGCAATTTTGGAGCCTGAGGACCCGCTCCTGAGTGATCATGACGGTGCCGTACCCATCAGTGCCATGAAGTGAAACCGCGTTGAGGAGCGGTGCCTCAATGGTCATTTGTTCCAGGAACGCGATCAGCACATCAATGGGGAGCAGTGCCAGGGTCGTGACCGGCGCCGGGACTGTGACCAGCACCGGGGCTGCAATCAGTGAGGAGTGGAGCCCCTAGAGGATGAGAGATGCCAGGCGATGTCTCACCATCATTGTTGGCTTGCCCAAGACAAGCATTTACCTCTGTGGGACAGGTTCCTACAGTATCGGGGCTGCCCCTGACAGGCCTCGGCTCAGAGAAGGCGCTGGAAGGGACAGAAGGCCTCTCACTGCCTCATATGCTTTTGGCGTAGTTGACACGGCCAGGGCTGAGTCACCTCTATAGTTCACCCTAGGTGGGGAGTCCATGCGCACCGGAGTCGACGGGTCCCTTCCCACGGCTGAAGTCAACAGCCTGGTTGCTGCCCATGTAAGAGTGGCCCAGCACAGGTCTCACTCTGTCTGTGGCTTTTCTCAGAGGGGATTGTTCCCAGTCCGACTTCTTTGTCTTTTACTTCTGCACTGGTGATGGAGAGCAGTCCCAACCATGAGGGTTGACTTCTTGGCAGCCGGGGAAGTGTGTTGGTGCTGCATAACCAGTGCCAGGGATCCCGGGTCTTGCTGAGTCTCTGTAAATGAGGCCAGGGCACTTCTGACAGAGGAAGTGCTCGGAGCTGGGTTGGGTTTTGATTAAGGGCGAAGCGCTGCCTCCATTAAGAGAAATTTTAGTCTACTGTCTCTCTTCTTCTTAGTCCAGGGCTTAAAGTTGTTACAGATTCGGCATTTATCCTGAACGTGGCTCTCTCCCAGGCAGCTATCATGCGGGTTGCTTACCGGCATGGGTTGTGGCATGTTGCACACTACTTGAATCTCTGAGACCAAGGCATGCCCAGGGCCCGTGGCGGTAGGTGCGGTGGCGCAGGAGCTTACAAATACTCTATCTTATCTAACTATTTGCTAACTACCGACTAATTGAACTATTTACACTCTATTTTACAGAGAACCAGTAAGGAGTATTTGCATACAGAGCAAGAGAACGAGAGCATTCCAGCGACTGTCATGGATGGAAAGAAGGAACTGAGGAGGAGGAGGGTCGGCAGGTGTCTATATACTACACCATGAAGGCACCACTCCAGGGGGTACCAGAATCGACTGGATGGATACAACTAGGGGAAAAACTTCGAGTGATGGTGCACATGACGTGCATGCAACTATATTGGAATAGACATGAGGAAGCACTTGAAGAAGATTAGGGTATCCACATTCAAGTTTCCTGCAGTTTTTACATAGTTTACACATATTCTAATGACTGTGTGTAACAAAAACTGGTTATTGTAGCGACAATGCTGTCTTAACAGCACACTTTAAATAAAAGAGCAAGTATGCATCTATTGTTATCTAGCAAGAAAGGTTCCAAATTAGCTTGACAATTTCCGCTTCTAACATTTTGCATTTATTTAGGAAGAATTTTCTCAGGACAAGCCTCAGGTTATTCTAAAAGCTACTGGATTAGACTAACTGATTTATTCACCACAGATGGTATGAAGAGGCAACTAGCCAATCCTGACTGGGGCATTTGAGTGCTACCGTCATATGAAACAAAAACCCAACATCATCAAAAATTGCTCTACTGTGCAATGAGTCTGACTGTTCATCTTAGAGGGAATATTGCTTGTATTTGGCTTATTACAGATTTATTAAAACTGATTGATAAAAGCTACTACTATCTATACAAAAGTGGTATGTATAATTTCCCCTTTTTAGTGGGTTTTAAATATTTGTTTAATTGGATATTTTCACTGTTATAAAAGGAAGATCAATTACACGAATCTGAAAACATGTTTTGTGACCTCTGAAAATTAGTGACTCATCTATGGTTTTTTAGCCAAGGAAATTCAGGCAGTGTTTTCCATAAATAAGCCGACAGATTTCCCTGCTTAGAACACAAGTGCCAAAGGCCCACTATCTAACATTAACATTTATTTTCTTATATTAAAACATTTACTTTCAGGAAGGCAAAACATCCAAGGCCAGTTCCCAATGTATTTGTGTAGCACACATGCTAGAACCATGTTAAAAACGGAAAGTACCAAATCCACAAGGAAGAGAGGAAGGAAGGAAGAAGAGAAATAATGGATATTAGAGAAGTAAAAAACAGGACGAGAGAGTGGGTGGATGGAGCAGGAAAGTCCCAAAGAATCTTCAATGAAATAAAAAGATTGCATTGTGAAATTTTCATTTCTTCTCACTGCGTATCTGTCCAGGGGTATCTTATAGAAATTGGGGTAGGATATTTGATGACTAACAAAAATGTGCCATGTTACTGGTCAGAAACTGCATAGCAAGAAATAATCCATTGATACTATGGAATGCTAAAGAGGACAGTGGCCTTAACCAAATGATGCTTAGCACAAACCTTGGAAGTTTTCTGGAAATCAACTTTCAAAGTTAACGTTATGAGAGAAGACATAACACACAGATTAAATTCATTGAAATAAACTGATTTGTATCAATTCAACTCCCCCTATTTTGTCTGTCTTTGGCTATTTCATAGTGCCTGTCTTTAACAGCACTGCAAGCTAAATGTGCACTGATATACTTTAGTGACTTATTTGGTATGCCTTGACAATCCTCAAACCTCAAAAGACAATGGTTTGTAAAACTTTTTTCTTACACAAAAGATGCAAATGCTCTGAGATCTCCTTGCAAGTCCAATTTTAACACAGTTTTCCTGGTACGGCAAAACCTACTTTAAGACTATATCACAAGTGGACATCAGTAAATAAGACACTCCCAACTCCTACAAGTTAAAAAATGTTGCAATATACAGCCATATCACGGATGCAATGTCTATAGTTTTGTATTACATTTCTGAGCCTTTATGTAATATCGGTTTTGCGGAAAACAGCTAACAAAGAAAGCATATGTATGGGAAAACAAAATGGGTAAAAAGGAAGAGGATAAAGGAGAGAACAGAGACAGAATATAAAACTAAGAGGGAGAAATAAAGAGAGACCAAAAAGGAAAAAAATTAGAGAAGGCAGAAGTGACAGAAAACAATTAAGGAAGGTGGAGACACAGAAAATGCACCTAAACCCACAAACCACTTCCTAGGAAATAGCATGGCAACCAGTGCAAAAGATCCCCTGGGACAGTTAGGAGCAATGAAGGCACCAATAAACTGAGAACTCATCTTAACCATCAGAGGATTAGGTCACTTACAATGTTCACCAGATATGGACCTCATGCTAGGAATTTCAAAGGAGCCAGGCACCCAACTCCTACTGACTTTCAATAGGAGTTTGGCACCTAACTTCCCTAGGCACCTTTGAAAATCTCAGCTTTAGGCTGTAGTTTATTATATGTAGGAAAACTGCACAAACAAGAAAAAAAAATTACATAATCTTCATGGGAAACATACCTGATAGGCTTCTACCACCAAATCATTGAGATTAGCTGCTTCTGATTCTATTTGTCTTGCGACAGTACCAGGCAACAGAGGCAAAAGATCCTATGAAAAATGCAATAATTTATTCACAATCAGAATCTTAAAATTGCACTTTTAAAAAGAAATCAATTGCAATTATGACTTTTATCACACCTTATACCAGTGAAACTGGTTTCCTTGAACTGCAAAGATAACATTGATGTTGTTGTCTATCAGTTTTTCAGAAAGTTGCCCAAGCGATGGATGTTCCTGAAAAATAAAATAAATTATAAAAAAGACTTCAGTTTTGGTAGACTAAACCCATTTAAATCACATTCTGTGGTCTCTGAGCAGTAAAATAAACATACATGGGAGTTATTCCAAACTTTGAATACTTAACAAAAAATAAATTAAAACACATATGATTCCTGGGAAAGTACAGGGAATTAATCAGGATTTCGTTCAATGCTTCCCAACCTTTTGATAGAGACACCATCTTCCATTGTATTGCTTTATGGGCCCTGATCCACCGATGCCAGGCTCTGGTACCACAGTTGTTGCCTATTAACCTTCCTCCCCCACACCTTTCTTGTATTTTTCTGTGCCTGTTTTCTCCTGCCACTACCCATCTATCTCATCTCATTTTTCAGCTTCTTTTTCATTGTTTTTTTCCCTTCTTCTGTTTGCACCAAGCTTCTACATTCCCTTGTTCACCAGAAGACAACATGCTACTCAAGATGATGAAAGTGGTAAGGACATAGAGGTTGGGGCATTTGGTGGTGTTTCTATAAAGGCAGGCTGCATATGCCTGTTATTGACAAATTAGGTGGCCATGGAAGCAGAGAATAGTTGTGCTAGTGCCAGTATGCGGCTGCTTTCACTTGTATCAAGGCGGGAAGGGAGGAAGCTCATAATTCAACCACAGGAGCATGCACCTTACCCATCATTGTTGGAGTAAGATAACAGGAGTTATAGACCCATCCCTACCATTGCTTTCTTCCTATTCACATCACTCCCACACACCCCAGACTAATTTAGCACCACCCCTGGGGGCCCACCACTCACGCAGACACACACTGGCTGGATCAAACTCTTAAGTCCAGCAAGGAAATCAGATCTAACAATGGAAAGTGACTTTTTTGCAATATTTGTAGCAAACTTTGGAATAAAAGTTATTTTGGTAGCCCATGTGGCATTTCCACAAAACTCCTACTGTATAGACTATTGTAGAAAAAACTAATGAGAAAACTGAAATAAAATCTACTTATAATAGGTCTCTGTGCTTTTATAAGACAGGACCACCCAAACAGCACGATTGGCCTGTATGAATGGGGGGAAGGGGAGAAAGTTGTAGAGATGTCATTTATTATGATCACTATGGGATATCAATGGGAAGACCAACTGTACGATTGCAGCTGCAACAGCTCCTGTTTATATTGGCACAGCAGCAAAACACAATGGGTGAAACTGTGCTCAGCTTTACTCAGAACAAGTGCAGTCACAACAGCAGACTGAAAGCCCATTTACCAAAGGAGGAATTGTGAGAGTAGATGCAAGGTGCTTTTTATAGAGTTGCGACACCAAAATGCTCTAGTGTAGACAAGGCTTAGTTCAGCTGGTGAAATGCAGTTTATGAATTTTGGGTTGAATTCAGTTTGGGCTGAATAAAAAAAAATGAGGAAAACAATTTTGAAAGGATCAAAACAGTTTTGAACTAAAACTGATTTTTTCGGGGGGGGGGGGGAATAAATAAAAATCTACTGTGGTTCGAAATAAACTAATTTTTTTTAGTTTGACCACTGAACTCAAAAATCAATTATTCACTCAGCTCTATTTCTGAGTTTGTGAGGCCCAGCCCAGTAGTCCAAATGCAGGAACAAACATTCAAGCAAGGTCAGCCAGCGGCAAGTCTGATATCAATGGCAAAAGCTCTTAACGAGTTCTGTGGGAGCAGGAGTGGGCTCCTAGGCCTGAAGACACAAACTCTTACTTAGATGGGGCTCACTGAAGTCTTATGCAAGTAACAGTTTGTAGGATTGGGTCCCAAGTCTATGCCTCAGCTAGTTAATTTATAAGTGCAACTACAGGTTACCTATATTTTCATGTTAACTCATTGTAATGTCCAAATTTGTTATGTCATGTATTAAAATATCATTAGAATTATAGATGACTTTGAAAACCTATTTCTTATTTAAAAAAAATAAGGCCAAAGTAAAAAAAGTCATCTGAAAATTCCAGAGAGACCAAATTTTCTATTATATTACAAACATATTACAATATCATAACAAGGCACAGCTGGCAACAGGATTAGTCATCGACTCCATTCTGCTTCCTGTAAGAATCTTACTATGTTTTATGTATTTTATCTTATCTTTTCTCTCTACTAGCCAAGAAAATGTACTCCCCTTTTAGATAGCCTGTTTAGTTTTAGTTACATCATTGCTCTTTCCCTACTCCAACCTACTGTTTTCTTGAGTTTAGAAGATAATGATCAGAGATATTAAATATTTCAGGGGAGGGAGTGAACCAAGGACATTTCTAATTAAAAAAGGAGAGTCTTCTTTCCTCCCATCACTCATGCTTTCTTGGCGACCTTTAAAAGCCACAAAGAAACAAAGGAAAAAACTGGAAACAATTTCTGTCTTAAAGGGAAGTATTTGTATGTAAATACAGTGGAATCCTCTTAATTCCACAGCTAAGTGAAAACACAAACACACCAATTACACTCTCTTCTATTATTCCCTAGTTGATTTCTAGAGGCTAGTAGGAATATAGCCTGATGGCAAATGGTTCTTCCACTTTGTAAAAATATTGTTGGAAAGTGATCTATAAAGGGAGAAAAATAAAACCAAACACAAATAGGTGTGAGGGCTTTTTCTTTTGTAGGATGTATTTTTAAAGAGGAAAAACAGACATGCCTTCTTTCTACGCCAAAGCAGAAAAGTTTTATTTTTGTTTTTGCTTGTTTTATTAGAAAGTCAGGTCTGTGTCTGTTTTTCTTGGAAGGGTCTCTAGGTGACTACAGGCTAAGTAGGATTATCAAAGGTATCAAGAAAGTAAAACTTAATCAATGGTGAGGAGGAGGACTTTTCCCCCCAGATTTTAAAATATCTTATTAAAAAGTGAGTCCCTCCAGTCCCTTAATTAAGGCAGAATAAAAGGAACCCCCCATCAAAAACAGGGTAGACAAGACTTGAAAATCCTATTCCTATAGTAATTAGAAAACCAGAATCACCTAACTAATCAGTCTGTCCAGGTGTTCTATAAGCAATAAACAGCATCAATCCCTATCTCTCCCAACACCTTTCTGGTCATGCTTAGAAGAAGCCACAACTAATTTGATTTATTAAAAGGGCAGGGAAGCAGCCTGTAGTGCACAAATGAGGACCTAATGATCTACTAGATCAGCGGTTTTCAAACTTCATTGCACCGCAACCCCCTTCTGACAACAAAAATTACTACATGACCCCAGGAGAGGCGACCGAAGCCTGAGATCTCTTGAGCCCCGCCACCCCAGGCAGGGGCGGGGGAGACGAAAGCCAAAGCCTGAGCCCCACTGCTCCGGGTGTGTTTCGGTGGGGGGGGAGCAAATCTGAAGCCCAAGGGCTTTAGCCCCAGGTGGGGAGCCTGTAACCTGGGCCTCACTGCCCAGGGATCTCACTGACCAGTGATGAAGCCCTTGGGCTTCAGTTTTGGCCCCGGGTGGTGAGGTTCGGGCTTCAGCTTCAGCCCTGGGCCCCAGCAAGTCTAACGCCAGCCCTGACGACCTCATTAAAACAGAGTCCTCACCCACAGTTTGAGAACCGCTGTATTAGATCTTTTCCATCTCTAAGATCAGGCTGGCAGGGACCACTGGACATGTCATGTACTCTGTATGGAGAAAAGCTACAGAGAAAAACACAGCAGCGATTTGTGTAGGAAACTGCACAGCAGCCCTGCATGAATAAGCGTTATGCTGCTGAATCACATCTATTCCAAAAAGTCTGATATTGTGAAAGATCCACAGTGTAGAGAAACTCTTTCCCATGTCTACTGCTACACAACTTCCCACATGTCTGCATGCATCAGCCAATGGCAAAACTGGAAAGAGGGTCAGCAGAGCAGTTATATCAAAACATGCCTCACTGTGGGAAATCCATTGATGACTTGCTTTGGGAGGCTAAACCTACTGCCTATTCCACAAAAACTCCACCACAAAAAACTCAGGGCGAGGTTTGACCCCATTTGGAAATATCCATGCACAGAAGAGTATGACTCCAAAAGCCTTTAGTTCAGAAAGAGCATTTAAAACCCTTTCTGCAATCAGCAGCCAACCTGTCTTAATAGAGTAGCTCATTTTTTGTTTTGTATTCTACTGGTGACAGTTTCCAGTTGAAAACTGAAGTATTCAGTATTTCAGCTAAATTCTCAACACAGAAAATAATGGACTTGCTTTGTAACAGATAGACTATCTAGAACATCAGAAGAGTCTTTGGCACCAGAGAAAAGTTCAATATTTAACGCAATTGTTTAATATACAGAGACAAATTCTCCTCTGTTATAGTAGTGCAACTCCTCTGAAGTAAAAGGGGTCACACACCGGTGGAACTGAAAAGATACTATAGCTCACAAGTATATAGTCTTTCGTTCTGATGAAGGGATTCCTGTGGATTACTTTCATGAAACAGATTAAATGGAATAGTTGTTTACATAATTGGAGCAGTATAACAATACTGAAACCAAACAGGCTAGTTGAAGGGGAATAAAGAAGCCTGATAAGCGAGGGGAAATACAAAAGGTGACAGAAGGAGTAAATTAATGAAAGAACATTAGATAATCTGAAATCCAAACAGCCTTCCAGTCAGTCTGCCAAGCTTCTAAACACCCACTTGTTCCGAGAAGCATTTCAGCTTCAATGTCACACACTGTTCTGGAAGGTATTCTACTGCTTTTGTACATTCACACTGTTAGCTCTATTGTGCCATTCCTGTGTACACTGGGCTTTTGGGATCAAAGTTAGCCTTGGCATACATAGATGGAATTCCTACTGAGTTAGTGGGGACTACTGCCATCTTACACTACAGCTAAATGTGTGTCTTACAGTGTGAGCTCCTGGAGGCAGCAAAGTTGCCTGTTGGCAATGTTTGTCTCATGGACGATGCTGTGTTGCAATAGCACTGCACAAACCAAAGATCCACCTGTCATTTCATATTTCCGGTATCTGCTTATTTATGGTAATGTATCAGTTAGGCAGTGATTCCTATTCTCCCAACTGAACTAAGATTAAGCAATTTCACTAAACCCTACAAATCTGAGAAAAATTGCTTTCCAAAACTATAGAATCTTTCATACATTATTGAAGAAGACTTTTGAAAGCTAAAATAAGCCTGCTGAATATAAACAGGTTATCATTGCATGCCAGTGTATTTGATGCATTTCTTGCACAAATATATAAACCATATAAACGTGTGGAATTCAGATGTATCTAAAACCGTGCTAACTCTTTAAACCCCTCTGGCACAAGACTCCTTTTAGTGTGCCAAGATTGAATTATACATCATCTTCCTTGCCTGATTTCTACAAGGCCCTATCCTCTACTCCCTTCAATGCCACAAAGCATCCTCTCTGACCTGAAAGCACTATCAGCACTGTTTGATTTACTAGAACGAGTCTCTAGCATATAATGCAAGACTCCTGCAAATTGCTAGCATATTCTCATGCAGAGTAATGCAACAAAATGATGATTTCCCTCCTTCCTTTTTACATTCTATACAACAGATGCAGGAGATCTATCAGATAGTAACTTACCTCCTAAAAATACCTTATTATATTGTGCTTTGCAGAACACTGCTGACCCCACCAAAATGGATTACTGAAATATTTTACATCCGATAGAAAGGATGTCAATAATTTTACTTCCATCACACTTGTTCTTGGTTCTACATCCTGCTTACTAAGGCAAATATTAATGTTTTACTAATTTAAGTAGACACATCAGTTTAGTGTCAATTTAAAATCTTGATTTTTAAATTTGACAGTGCATTGGCTTCCCAAAGGTAAGAAAGTATGACATATACCTTACCATACTTGTAGCTTTGATGTACACATTATCTTTCAGATGGCAATTTCCATCATTGGGAATTACTATCCCGGCCAATTTACTATCAAGGGCCAGATGAGAGGTCTGATCTGTCATCACAAGAAGTAATCGCTTTGCTTCTTTGCGCCAACCAATATGGCTCTAAAAGAAAAAAAGTAAGCATGAGAATGAAATTTAACTCTTTTAATTCTATAAATGGTAAATATGTCTATGGAAGTCCAATGTAAGTCTATTTTCAGGTACTGCACTGCTTAAAAGCAAAACATAAGCACTGAAGCTGAGAGTGTAAGCACACACTCAAGGCAGATGAAGTAGTTAAAGCACTAATTCTTTACATATGGGGCTGGGTATTTATCCTGATCCTGCAAAGTACTTATGTGAGCAAAGTTCTGCACATGTTTAAATGCTTTGCAGGATTTGAGGCATAGGGTTAGCAAGTCCACAAGAAGTGAGTTCTGTTCGTTTCAATCCATCTTGGAGCAGATGGATTTATTTTCCATTGACTTGTCTCCTCTCCCCCGCCTCCCTTTTTTTAAAAAAAGAGACATCACCCATAAAAATTGAGTCCGAAATATTTGTTGTGCAATATACGTATTGGTATAACACAACTGCAAAATTCCATTTGTGATGTTAGTACCTATCAACTCAACTGCACAGTGTTTGTAAAATTCTTTGATTTGAGATCACTATGTAGAAGAAACACACAAAGCAATTCTCTGAATGAATGCAACACATTTTTGAATATACTTAATGATACCAGAGTCAAAATAAGAGAAACACTGTTTTTTTGTAAATTCCTTACACGTCTCAAAAGGAACACAAAACATAGCATCAGTTAGGATATTGCACCCATTCTACTCAACAAAATTTAACATGAAAAAAAATCACAACTATCAATCATGGGCGCCAGGTTTGTGTAATTTTTGGTGGTGCCCAGAACGGATCCAAACAGAGCCGTCCAGTCCATAGGACGGACCAGGTCAACCGCCCTAGGCCCCGCACTTTGGGGGGCCCCATGCTTCAGGGAGACACAGGATCCAGGGTGGCCTCGGGGCTAGCGGGGGGCCTGGCATTGGCAGCAGTGAGCGACCCGGCCCCAACCTGTTCTGCCCCGCCGGCTCCCAGCGTTGCTCGGGGAAGGGGTGGAAGCTGGAAAGAGGCGGGGGGTTAGGGGAAGAGTTGGAATGGGGGCGGAGGCAGAGCAGGGATGGGAAGAGGTGGGGCTAGCTGGGGCCAGGTCGCTCGCTGCTGCTGGCAGCATCATGTATGACATCAAGTTCAGCATCAGGTATGACACCCAGACATTCGGCAACCCAGGCATATATTCAGCTGGGCTGCAGAGCTGGCCTGTGGCTCCTTCTAGCTGGAAAGGGGTGCTGTGGTGCCTGCTCTGTCAAAATTTGTGCAGCTCCATGTCCTAACCTGCCACTGTTTGGGACAGGGTATGTCAACAGTAAGATAAAGTTTACGGGCATATGCAAATGAGTCCATTACATAGCTGGATAAAATGTCACATGGAGCTGCACAAAACTTATTAGCTATGACTCTGAGAAGCACAGACCAAAGGATGGTGAGTTGTAGGATGGGAAAAGAGTGGGCTGTGAAGTATTATCCTAAATAATTAAGCTAAACTACACTTGTAAAAATTAAGTAACCAGAGAACGTATCATGATATGGTATCTTTTATTTTTCCTCTCAGATTTTTTCATTCACTCTCTAATTTGTAAAAATGGTAATTGGCAACGAGTCTCCTACTCAGAGCAAGTTAGAAAGTTCTGCTCTATGAAAAAATTAGTTTGTATTAATTAACTTACAGCTCACACTTGTTGTTATGAAATGCACATTGTTCTCATCCATTTTAGTCCACAATTCAATTAACAGGAAGGACTGTCTATACTCATGAATGTTTCCATTCTATTATTTTTGGAAGCATATAACCCCTTTCGAACTTGAATGTCAGAGGTATGGAATGTATCCAGTGATCAACCTTTAAAAGCAAGAAAGCTTTTCAGTGCTTCAAAGTTATTTTTGTAGCAGCTGTGAACAGGACTTCTATGTTTTGTGTTTATTTTCCCGCTTTACACTCTTCATCTTTTTAATATAAAGAAGCCGAAAGTTAATCTGTTTTTGGTGGGGTGTTTTTTGTGTGATTATTCTCTCAACTCATTCCCCTGTCCTAAAAGAAAAGGTATAAATGGATAAAAGAGAAGATCCATGAAAAAGAAGCCTGATCCTCTTGACGTGAACAGCACCATTGTCCAGAAGTCCTACCAGCTAAGCTGGACAGGCATTGCATTGCTTGACAAAGCAAAAAGCAAGAGGACTGGATGGACACTGAACTTTGTGTGTCATGTAGATATTTCCTCATTCTTTTCTACTTCGAGGAGTATGAAGATATTTCTGTAGGCATGCAGTAAGGTGGGTTTTTTTTGTTTTCTTAAAGTACAAACTCGTTACAAGATTGAACTGACACTGAAATGCATCTGTATGCTAAAACCATACAAGGCAATGACAATTTAGTACTCAAATATTTTCTAAAATGGAGGATTTTAGAAAGTTCAAACCACATATGCAGCCCTTAGAACAAAGGTAGAGGGAGGATTCTGTATTGCTCAGTGGGATCCTCCATTGGTCAGCTGAAGAGCAGGTCCGCTCTTTAAAGAGCCTAAAACTGTTACATTGGATTTTATCATTATTGTGTCTCATTGATTTAAAAATATCAAATATGTTCAGTTTATATATTTACAGTTAGTTGTTTCTAACTGCCAACCCTGAAAATCCAACCCGTGACAGGAGAATCAAGATTGGAATTTTCCATTACCAATAATAAAAGTTTTCAGGCCAAATCTGATCCCCAGTTACACTCATTCAACTCCTGACTTTAAATTACACCTTTAATAACTTGTGTAAATGCAACTGGTTGGAGCTTAGTAAATGATTCTGTTGATACAGGAGAACTTGCTCCCAGCTCTGTCTCCCATTGCGGTGTTGACTCTGCTGTGCTAACAGGAATAAGACACAGTAAAACTTATTTTTATTACCGAAATCAGCACACTTGCATTGGATCACACACACACGGACCAAATATGTTAAGTAGGAAAGTGCCATTTTTACTAGGGCTGTCAAATGATTAACAAAATGAATCATGATTAATCACACTGTTAAGCAATAATGGAATACCATTTATTTAAATATTTTTGTATGTTTTCTACATTTTCAAATATATTGATTTCAATTACAACACAGAAAAGTGTAGTGTTCACTTTATATTTATTTTTATTATAAATATTTGTGCTGTAAAAAACAAAATAGTATTTTTCATTTCACCAAAAACAAATACTGTAGCACAATCTCTTTATCATGAAAGTTGAACTTACAAATGTAGAATTATGTACAAAAAAAACTGCATTCAAAAATAAAACAACATAAAACTTTAGAGCCTACAAGTCCACTCAGTCCTACTTCTTGTTCAGCCAGTCACCCAGACAATCAAGTCTGTTCACATTTACAGGAGATAATACTGCCCACTTCTCATTTACAATGTCACCTGAAAGTGAGAACAGGCATTTCCCATGGCAGTGTTGTAGCCGGCGCCACAAGATATTTATGTGCCAGATAAGCTAATGATTCATATGTCCCTTCATGCTTCAACCACCATTCCAGAGGACATGTGTCCATGCTGATGACGGGTTCTGCTCGATAACGATCCAAAGCAGTGCAGACCGACGCATGTTCACTTTTATCATCTGAGTCAGATGCCACCAGCAGAAGGTGGATTTTCTTTTTTGGTGGTTCATGGTCTGTAGTTTCTGTATCAGAGCGTTGCTCTTTTAAGACTTCTGAAAGCATGCTCCACCCCTTGTGCCTCTCAGATTTTGGAAGGCACTTCAGATTCTTAAACCTTGGGTTGAGAGCTGTAGCTATCTTTAGAAATCTCACATTGGTACCTTCTTTGCGTTTTGTCAGATCTGCAGTGAAAGTGTTCTTAAAACGAACAACATGTGCTGGGTCATCATCCAAGACTGCTAGAACATGAAATACATGACAGAATGCGGGTAAAACAGACAAGGAGGCATACTATTCTTCCCCAAGGAGTTCAATCAAAATTTAATTAATGCATTATTTTTTTAACGAGTGTCATCAGCATGGAAGCATGTCCTCCGGAATGGTGGCTGAAGCATAAAGGGGCATCTGAATGTTTATCACATCTGGTAAACACATAAATAACTGGCAGTGCCGGCTACAAAAGTGCCATGTGAATGTCTGTTCTCAATTTCAGGTGACACTGTAAATAAGGAACCAGCAGCATTATATCCCGTAAATGTAAACAAACTTGTTTGTCTTAGCAAGTGGCTGAATAAGAAGTAGGACTGAGTGGACTTGTAGGCTCTAAAGTTTTACATTGTTTTGTTTTTGAGTGAAGTTACGTAACAAAAAAAAAAATCTACATTTGTAAGTTGCACTTTCACAATAAAGGGTACTTGTTTACCTGTTTCACATTACGATACTTGTCTGAGGTGAACTGAAAAATACTACTCTCTCTTTTGTTGATCATTTGTACAATGCAAAGATTTGTTATAAAAATAATAATGTAAAGTGAGCACTGTACACTTTGTATTCTGTGTTGTATTTGAAATTAATATATTTGAAAATGTTGAAAAACATCTATAATATTTAATAAATTTCAATTGGTATTCTATTGTTTAATAGTGTGATTAAAATGGCAATTAATCATGATATATTTCTGTAATCATGATTAATTTTTTTGAGTTAATTGCATGAGTTAACTGCGATTAATCAACAGCCCTAATTTTTCCATAACCTTTTTTCCCCATACAAGAGCCACATCAATTATCAGCACTTAAAGGGATTCCTCTCCTCAGTCCTCCTCCAGCAAGAGGACATTCACAGGGAGCCTTGATGACAGCTTGGAGATTGGAAAGGGGCTGGGGGGAAATGTCATGCCTCTGTCACGCATAAAGTTGCTAAGGAGCATGATTATTATATTATAAATGGCTCAGTATCATTGAGAACAGAAACAATGATAAATACAGATCTGTTGCTGAACTGCCATTCAGTTCTTTGTTCAGAAATCTCCTTACCTGGCACACAGCTGCCTGAAGCATAGCATCAAACCCTCCTTCAGGTGTATCAATATTCCCAGAGATCTTTTGTTTATTCACTGCATTTTTGAACTCTGCTATGTTGTCAGTCAGAGACAGCACATGAATGTAGCCATGAGGTGGCATACAATCTAACTTATAATCACTGTAGGAGAAAACAAAGCAAGCCCAACATATTATATTATTTACAAATAATTTTAATAACTCCAGTACTAGATGGGTTTTATGGAACATGTGAATATAGATATTTTGGAAAAAAAAAATATATATATATATATATATTTATAAAAGAATCTGTATTAGACTCGCTTGAACTAGAAATATTTCTAGTTTATGTTGAACAAGAATTAGTGCACGTTTTTTTTCTTCTAGTTATGTGAAAAGTATACCCAATCCTAATTGCTCTCATGCAATCATAACAAAAAATAAACAATGCTGAAGTATAGAATTTAATGTACAGCAAAATACGGCAAGAGACAGTATAACCTCAAAAAGAACATTATCCCTTTGGAATCCCTAAGAAAGGGAACAATTAGACTTCACATTTAATTTTTTTGTGTCCTGATAAAGAAATACTACACACTAAGGACCAGATCCTGTAACAATTTCACATGACTATGAGCTACAGAATCAAAACCTAAAAACCCATCAACTCTAAAGGGCATAAACATATGAATATACCTCACATTGAGATTAATAATAGTTACATAGCCACACAGATGGAAGACTATGTTCTCAAATTCTCAGAGGTTAAACAATTTTTATCACTTTATGTTAAGGAAGCTTTGAATAAGAGATAGCTGAGCTAATTCCAGAACCCATAGATTAGGCCCTTTTTCTGTAACACAGTTAAGCATTGACTTCAGTGGGACTGAGGCACCTACATAAGTGCTTAAATGATTCAGAGACACAGTTCCTGATCCAAAGCCCATGAAATAATAGAAAAGATGCCCATTGATTTAAATGGACTTGGGTTCAGGCCCTTACAGTAGAGCTAATACCTAGCAACAAGTACAGTAATTCCTCACTTAACATTGTAGTTATGTTCCTGAAAAATGTGACTAAGCGAAACAATGTTAAGCGAATCCAATTTCCCCATAAGAATTAATGTAAATGAGGGGGTTAGGTTCCAGGGAATTTTTTTTCAACAGACAAAAGACATATATACACACACACACAAGACTATATATATATATACACACACACAGTATAAGTTTTAAACAAACAATTTAATACTGATACACAGTGATGATGATTGTGAAGCTTGGTTGAGGTGGAGGAGTCAGAGGGTGGGATATTTCCCAGGGAATGCCTTACTGCTAAATGATGAACTAGCAATTGGCTGAGCCCTCAAGGGTTAACTCTCACACTCTACAAGGCAGCAAGAATGGAGGGAGGGGAGACAGCATTGCAGACAGAGACACACTCTGTGTGTGAGAGAGAGAGAGATGTGCATTTCCCCTTTAAGTACGCTGACCCTACTCTTAAATACACTGCTTTGTTAATTAGATCAGCTTGCTGAGACCGCAGCTGCTGCCAGCAAGCTCCCTCTGTCCTGAGCCCTATCGTGTGTCCCCCCTGCTCTATGGAAGATGGGGTAAGTGGGGTGCAGGAGCGGGGATGGGACGGACACCCTGACATTAGCCCCCCTCTTTCTCCCCTCCCTCCCGCACAGCAAGCTGGAGTCTCAGGAGCTCCAAGGCAGAGGACAGGAGCAGCACATGGCAGCGGGGGGAGGGACTGCTGAACTGCCGGCAATTGATAGCCTGCTGGGCAGCTGCTGCACAAGGAACTTAGGGGAGTGGGCAGCTGATAGGGGGGCTGTCAGTCCACCCTGGTTCCAAGCCCCCACCAGCTAGTTAAAACGGGCTGCTCTTCCTGCAAGCAGTGGACAAAGCAGGTGGCTGCCAAACGAAGTTAGAAGGGAGCATTGCACAACTTTAAACGAGCATGTTCCCTAATTGATCAGCAACATAACGAAACAACGTTAACCAGGACGACTTTAAGTGAGGAGTTACTGTATATATGATGTAAAAAAGTTTAATATTAATTATTCACAAACAATCTGATTTACATATAAGGGTATTTGGATTTGTTGTGTGGAGTCTTGTTCTGTAGCGGTTATGGCCAGTGATCCCTCACCTTACATGCATGTTGAATACAAGGAATAAAGTCTATGACATGCAAAAATAATTGGTCCAATCCTGTACTTCTCACTTGGGGAAAATGAGGGTTTAGCCAAGTAAGAATGGCAGAAGCAAACCCAAAAGGTTCTTATTTTGTTCGTTAAATAGACTGGGAGAAATATGTATTACAGGGATGAAAGGGAAAATTTAAAGGAAAGCATTTTAACACACAAGTTTTGAAAGTACTGTAACTAGAAAATAAACATGCAAAATAATCAATCACAATATCTGACTGTTTTAAACACAAAAGCAAAATATACAAAACATATGCCTTGAGCGGTTCTGAAATTTTAAAATAATCACCAAATACTGCGTGAAAGAAGCCTTTTTTTCTTAAGAAAGAGAACACTGCTGGGAAACCAAGCTGATATCAAAGAGAAAGACTCACTGTGAAGTTTTAAAAAAATTATAATGTAGCATAACATGTTAGTTAAGTTCTTATTCATACAGTTTTTCTCACTTGGCATTACCCAAATAAACACACATGATTACATACCTGCACTGATTATGGATTCTTTCTGGGTGAATGCTAATATAGGGTGACACAGTCTTGTCCACATATGATCCAAAGCCAAGTCGAAAATCAAGAGAAATATTTGCCATCTTTTTAGATAAATCAAATCCAACAGAATTTAATTTTTCTATGTTGTTGTGCATAGAAGCTGAGACATCAACTAAATAATAAAGGTCCACTGGATACTTCTCTAGAGGATGGACTTTTAACATAAAGCTTGCTTTACCTCCTGGTTAAAAGGAAACAAACAAATGTATTACATATTTTCAAATGTACCCTTTTAAAAATACTGCAAATTTACCTTTAATGTTTCAGGCACTATAAACATTTGCAGGCAAACAGAAAAAATAAATTAAAAAAAGTCAAAGAGGGTTTTAAATGTACATCAAAAATAAATCTTAAAGGTCCTGTTATAAAACTTATGTAGCTGGTCTCCTATATGGGTTATTGTTAAAAATGGGCCTTTTCCTATTATCTTTTAAATTCTTGATTACACAATCCATTTGGCATTATACCAGACAGGAACCAGGACTCAAAAACTGAAAGAATTTCAATCACTTCAAGGATGATAGTTTCTAACTGTACCATTTTACTTGGCTAACAAATGGGTCTGTAACCCCATGAGGGGTGTGTCTAAATCTATAGGTATTATATTAGGGTTACCATATCTCATAAATAAAAAAAGAGGACCCTCCACGGGCCCTGGCCCCGCCCATTTCCCACCCCTAGCCCCGCCCCAACTCCGCCCCTTCCCCACCCTAACTCCGCCCCCTCCTCCCTTCCACTCCCAGCCAGGGGGAAAGAGCTGCCCCAGTGCTACCGGCTTCAGGGTTTGCCGGGCAGCCCCCAGACCCTGCGCCCCCAGCCGGCGCTTCCCCAGCGCAGCTGGAGCCCGGGAGGGGAAGCACCCAGCCGGGGGCGCAGGGTCTGGAGGCTGCCCAGCAAACCGTGAAGCCGGTAGCACTCGGGCTTTGGGCAGTCCCTATGCCTCCCGACCCTGCGCCCCCAGCCAGGCACTTCCCCTCCCGGGCTCAGGCAGCGCAGGGTCCGGAGGCACGGGGGCTGCCCGAAGCCGGTAGCGCTCGGGCAGCCCGGCTCTTAAACAAAGCCTGGCTGCCAGAGCGCTACCGGCTTCGGGCAGTCCCTATGCCTCCCGACCCTGCGCCCCCAGCCAGGCACTTCCCCTCCCGGGCTCAGGCAGCGCAGGGTCCGGAGGCACGGGGGCTGCCCGAAGCCGGTAGCGCTCGGGCAGCCCGGCTCTTAAACA